>NW_028230436.1:16821272-17121272 GCF_043228905.1 Azolla caroliniana
TCACGGCAAACGTGTGCCTCCGATTCGGCTCCGGTAAGCCCGAACTCGACGGCTTTACCGATTCGGATATGTCGGCTGATGCAGATACCAGTCGGTCCACATCAGGGTATGTGATGACGTATGCAGGGGGAGCTGTTTCATGGCAGTCGAGGCTGCAGAAGGCGGTTGCGTTGTCAACCACGGAGGCGGAGTACATGGCGGCTGTTAAAGCCGGCAAGGAAATAATATGGATGAAGGACTTCATTAGAGAGCTCGGTATCCAGCAGGAGGAGTACCGACTCTACTGCGACAGTCAGAGTGCCATCCACCTTGCGAAGAACGCGGCCTATCACTCCCGGACGAAGCACAATCCAGCGAAGATATCACTGGATCCGGGAAAGGATAGAAGACAAGGAGTTCGTGCTGACGAAGGTCCACACGGACGAGAACGGGTCGGATATGCTGACCAAGGTGCTCACACCGACAAACTGGAAGCATGCCGGAAGAGGATCGGATTGGAGAGACATCCCATGCCGAAGTGAAGGGGGAGTTTGTTGGGATTACGGTCCTTTCGGATGGGATGGTCGGATGTCGGAGATGAATGACGACAAGCCCGGTTGCGGTTTCGGAACCGGATGATGAAGATCCCGGTTAAGGAGCCGGATGACGAATGTACCCGGAGAGAGATCCGGATGCGAGGACATATTTGTGAATATGTTTGCCAAGGGCCCTTGAGGCTATAGTTGTAAATAGCCCGAAAGTCATATGTGTATAAATATGACTTAGGGCAAACAGTTTTAATGTTGCTACTCATTTTTCTGTTTTTCCACTTAAGAGGAGTGAAGAGAAAGCAGCCGTGAGAGAGATAGAGCGTGAGAGAGGAAGAGGTCAACGCCTCTGTGTATTTCCGCCGCCTGTGGCGAGGACAGCGAGCTCAAGGTCGTCGCCTTGCAGCTCGCCATTGTATACTTCTCGTGCATAGTTTTGGTTCGGAGTCTTGTACTCCCGTGGTTTTTTCCCGTACAGGGTTTTCCACGTTAAATCGTGTGTCCACTTATTTGACTTCTGCATTTCCCATTTTCTGCAACAACGATTCGTGTGTTTCCTTGGTTGTGGCCGAGAGGTGAAGTTTGGAAAGTGTCGATTAATTTCCATCACTGGAATAAGGTTGTCTTCTACAAGCCTCTTCATCCCCTTCTCACTCATGTGGCACAGTCTCTTGTGCCACAGCTCACCGGCAGTGTCGGCTGCCACGTTCAACTCTTCCGGACACAACCAGGCATTCATAAGGTACAATGTGTTGACTTTCCGGGCCCGAGCCACTATCAGGCTCCCCTTGCTGAACTTCATTACGCCCGTTCCGGATGCTAGCTGTGTAGCCTTCATCGTCTATCCTCCCGGCCGAAAATCAGGTTCAATCGAACCTCCGGAACATGTCTGACATCCTTCAGCAGCATTTTGCATCTGGTCGAGGTTGTCAACCACACGTCTCCTACGCCGGCAATCCGGCACGTACCTTCATTTCCCATCCGAACACAGCCATGCTCAGCGGCTGTGTAGGATGAGAAGTATCTTCTTTCCGGGGGTCAGGTGGAACGACGCTCCGGAATCGACCACCCAGGTAGTCTCATCGCCGGCAATGTTTAGTTCACCTTCTTCGGTGATGAGCATGATCTCCTCCTTCGGTTGCCGCGAGTGCCGTCGTTCCTTTCCGGTCCTGCCCTCGCCGATCCGAACCATTCCGGTCCGTGGCTCCCCGGTAAGCACCGTTCCGTTCCGAAGACTTCTTCGAATCGGTGTCGTCGGCTCCGTTGTCTTTTCGGTAATGCCGACAATTCTTTCGGAAGTGCCCCGGCTTCCCACAGTGGAAGCATGTGGGCCTTCCTCTTGACTGCGACCGGGTCCCCGACTTCTCCGTCTTTGCGGACTCCAGTTCCGTTGTCTTCCCCGATCCGATTCGGTAAACAACATCTTCGGATCGGAGGCCGGTTCTTTATCTCTCCGACGTGCTTCTTCGTTCAAAATACTTGTCTTTACCGTTTGTAGGGACAAGTTATCTTCGGTGTAGGAGGTGCTGAGAGTCACACCAAGTTCTCCCAGCTTTCCGGCAATGTACACATCAGAATGATGGCTTGCATTGCATCCTCCAACGGGAACTTGATCGCCGCAAGCTGGGTCACGAATCCCATGAACGTGCTTACGTGTTCCACCATACTCTCGCCGTCCCGGTACTTGAGGTTCACTATCTTCCTCATTAGGGAGGTTCGGTTCAACGCATTCTTCCTCTCGTAGAGGCCGGACAGCTTCCGCCACATCTCATATGCGTTGGTGTCGTTCGCCACATGTTGTAGAACGCTCACGTCGACGTATTGCCGAATGGTTGCAACGGCTTTCCGGTTCAGAAGCCTCCATTCCGTCTCAAGTACCCCCTTGGGTATTTCCGACCTGTCGATCGGTTCATACAGGTCCCGAACAATCAGCAGATCCTCCATCTTTATCTTCCAGTCGGCATAGTTCTGCGCATTCAGCACCATCATCCCCGGCTGCCCGCTGCTGCCGCCTTCCATTTTCTGCACTGCAGTCGCTCTGATACCAGTTTGTAAGGAATCGACACTCCGATTCACCTTCACCACTCGGCCACAACCGAGGAAGCGCGAATCAATGCAGCAAAAAATAGGAAACACAGAGAAAGACACGATAACACAGGGATTAACGTGGAAAACCCTAGACGGGAAAAACCACGGGAGTGCAAGACTCCAACTATCACTCTACGCTGTGAAATATACAATGGCGAGCTGCAAGGCGACGACCTTGAGCTCGCTATCCTCGCCACAGGCGGCGGTATTACACAGAGGCGTCGACCTCTTCCTTCTCTCTCTCTCGGCTGCTCTCACTCCGCTCCCTCTAGATGAAAAACAGAAAAATGAGCAACCACATAAAAACTGTTTGCCCTAAGTCATATTTATACACATATGACTTTCGGGCTATTTACAACTATAGCCTCAAGGGCCCTTGGCAAACATATTCACAAATATGTCCCCGCATCCGGATCTCTCTCCGGGTACATTCGTCATCCGGCTCCGTAACCGGGATCTTCATCATCCGGTTCCGAAACCGCAACCGGGCTTGTCGTCATTCATCTCCGACATCCGACCATCCCATCCGAAAGGGACCGTAATCCCAACAAGTTTGACTTCACCAGAAAGGACACGCTCACGGACGAAATGGTAGTGCACCTCAATGTGCTTGGTCCGTGCGTGGAAAACAGGGTTTTTCGCGAGCTGGATGCTGCTGAGGTTGTCGCAGTAGATCGTCGTCGGATCTGACACCTCCTCTGGCAGGTCCTTAAGTAGCTGCTTCAACCATATGGCTTCGCATGTCGCAATAGCCGCTCCACGGTACTCAGCTTCGGTGCTCGACAGTGCAACTGTCGGCTGCTTCTTACTGCTCCATGCGATCGCGACACTCCCGAGGGAGAACGCGTATCCGGACGTGGATCGACGATCGGCGGCGTTGCCAGCCCAATCAGCATCGGTGTAGCCGACTAACTGCGCGGCTGCACCGGTCCGATATAGCAGTCCCCGGTCCTTAGTGTCGTTGACATACCGAAGTATGCGTCGCGCACACTACAGGTGATCCTCGGTAGGTCGCGCCATGAACTGACTGATCACTCCGACCGGATAACTCAGGTCAGGTCGGGTGATGGTCAAGTATATGAGGCTTCCGACAATTTGTCGGAACCTCGTCGGGTCGCATACCGTTCCCGGATCGGGACGAAGCTTGACGGTTCTGTCCAGAGGAGTCGAGGCTGACTTATAGTCGGCCATCCCGAATTTGAAGAGCATACTCAGCACGTAGTGACGTTGGTTGATCAATATGCCTTCGGGGGTACGGATCACTTCGATCCCGAGGAAGTAATGAAGGTCCCCCAGATCCTTCATGTCGAACGATGCCGCAAGCTGGAGCTTCACGCGGTCGATTTCACGTAGGTCGGCGCCGGTGATAACCAAGTCATCAACATATAGTAAAATACTAACCGGTCCGAGTCGACCTTTCCGGATGAACAGGGAAGAGTCCGATTTTGATGTGACGAAGCCCATCCGACGCAGTTGTTGCGTGATCTTCGCGTTCCAGGCACGCGGGGCTTGCTTCAGTCCGTAAAAGGACTTCTTCAGTCGGCATACTGCCGAGGAGTTCGTTTCGGAGTGAAATCTGGGGGGCTGTACCATGTACACTTGTTCCTCAAGGTCACCTTGCAGGAACGCATTCTTTACATCCATCTGATGTAAGTGCCACCCCTTCGCCGCAGCTACTGCGAGCAAAACACGAACGGTCGTTATTTTCGCGACCGGCGCAAACGTCTCATCATAGTCGATGCCGTGTTTCTGCGCGTAGCCCTTTGCCACTAGCCGAGCCTTGTACTAGTTGACCGAGACATCGGTGTTGTACTTGACCTTGTACACCCCCCTACACCCGATCGGTTTTACCCCTGTTGGTGCGTCAACTAGGTCCCAGGTCTCGTTCTCCGCCAATGCGTGCATCTCTTCCTCCATCGCGGCACGCCAATTCGCGTCTTTAGCCGCTTCTGCATAGCTCTCCGGCTCACGCACTTCCGCTACACGGGTCATGTACGCATAATGATGCGCCATGTACTCGTTGTATCCGAACCGCAAAACAGGATTCTTCTGGCGGGTAGATCGGTGTAATCTCACATTAGCCGATGTCGAGGCCTTCTCGGTTGACGCGGTCTTCATCTTTAAAGACCCGTCACCGGTTCCCTCGGAGTTGGACTCGTGTCGGTCTGACTCGTTCCTATCCGTGCCGAAATCCGACACCTTCTTCTTCCCTTTCTCTCTGCGCGTAAGCCGTCTCCTCGGCTTCCTGCGCGGGGAATGCACGGTCGAGTGTCCACTACTCGCCGGCTCTTCATCGGACTGATCGTACCGACTCAGTCGTCCAATCGGTCCACTTAAACGGAGTGAAATCGGACTCTCTTCGTGGGTCTCGATTTCGAGCTCATCCAGAGGCCTCTCGGCCTCGCTGACTTCATCGTCAGAGCTCGGATTGAAGTCGGGGTTCGGAGTCAGGGGCTGGTACCAGGACGCGGACTCGTCAAACACAACGTCGCGGCTAACACACGTTTGTTTGGTGCGAGGGTTATAGCAGTTATAACCCTTCTGCTCGTCCGAGTAACCGACCAAGATGCATTTCTCAGCCTTTGCATCCAGCTTCCTCCTTTTCTCCTTCGGTACATGCACATACGCAATGCTACCGAACACCCTCAAGTGTCGCAAGTTCGGCTTCGTTCCGAAATATAGCTCGTGCGCCGACACTTTGTCTCCGATCCGGTTCTGGATGTATACCGCGGTCCTTACCGCCTCGACCCAGTAGAATTTGGGCAAGCTCTTCTCCTCCAGCATTGCCCGTGCCACTTCCACAACTGACCGATTCTTCCTCTCAGCCACGCCGTTCTGCTCCGGCGTGTATCTACAACTGAATTCTCGCCGAATTCCCATTTGTTGTAGATAACCGTTGAATTGACCGGAAAAGTACTCTTTCCCGCCATCCGACTGCAGGCACTTTATCTTTCGTCCTGTTTCTGTTTCCACGAACCCTTTGAGGTCCAGGAAACAGTCGAAGACTTCGCTCTTCCTCTCAATGAGGTAGATCCACGTGTGCCGCGTGTGGTCGTCGATGAAGGAGACGAAATATTGGCTCCCCCCAAGACTAATGTTTTGTGCCGGCCCCCACACATTGGAGTGTATAAGGTCGAGCTTATTCCGGCTCCGGTTTCGCTCGTTGGGGAAAGGAAGTTGGTGTTGCTTCCCGAGCTGGCAGGCTTCACAAATTTGTGCCTTTCGGCCACTAAATTTGGGCAATCCGAACACTACCTATTTCGATTGCAGATCTTGAAGCCGCTGGTAGTTGACGTGGCCTATCCTCTTGTGCCACAAGTCGATGTCCGACTCGGATTTTTATCCCTTCGCGAACATTGCGGTGCCGCCATCAGTGGAGTCGAGGATGAACATCCTCCCGTCTCTGCGCCCTTGCGCAATCACACGGCCTTCTTCCTCAATGAAGCACCCGAGGTGTGTAAACCGAACCTCCATCCCTTGGTCGACGATCTGTCCGACCGAGACCAAGTTCTTCGTGATTGTCGGAACGTGCAACACGTTCATGAGTTTGCCTTTCTGCCCGACATGGCTGGGGAACTTCTCCGACATTCGTGATCGGATACGGAGTGTCGTCTCCAGTTGTGACTACTCCAGGTTGTATCGGTTTTTCAAGGTACGAGAACCATTCCTTATGGCTTGTCATGTGGTTTGACGCGCCGGAGTCTACGTACCACACCTCGTCCGATCTCGGGGTGGTCCGTTTCATTGACTTTGCTTCGTGTCTCGTCACGAAGGCAGACCCTTCTCCGGCTCTCCCGGAGTCTTCGGCGTAGTGCGATCGCTGCCGATTTCCCTTGTCGGTATGTCCAGAACCGTTTCCGGAACCGGTTCTCTCCGAAATGGCGCGCTTCTTCCAGCACTCACTTTCCCTGTGGCCTTTCTTGCCACAGTACCAGCACTCCGCGATGGCCTTCCCTTGCCGGTTCTCATCGCTTCGACTCCCCCTATTTCCGGAGGGTCCGGAGTTGCTGTCGGCATCACTTCGGTGCCTTCTTCCTTGATCTCGTCGGCCGCTTCCATTGCGTACCGACTCGCCTCATCCGCCATGACCACGGGGCCTTTCTCCCTCCGTGTACAACATCTTGCTGTCGGTGTGCGTGCTCGTCGACGCACCCTAATGGTTCTCCTCTACCAGGAGCATCGACTGTAAGTCGAAAAAGGACGACGTATTCTCCTGGGTACACACAGCCGTTCGGAACGCTCCGAACTTCGACGCCAAACCTCCGAGACAGATCTAGACCATCTCGCTCTCCTCGATGTTCACCTCTATGGAGGCGAGGGAGTCACAGATATCCTTGATCTTCGAGGTATAGTCCGCCACCGACAAGTCGTGTTGTCGTAGGTTGCTCAACTCTTGTCGGAGCTGAAGCTTCCTGGCTGTGGTGCTCGCGGCGAAAATCTTCTTCAGATTTTCCCAAGCAACCTTCGGCATCTTTGCATCCCGAACATAGCTCAATAGTTGTTCGCCCACACACGACGCGAAGCAGTATAATACCCTGCTCGCCGATTGCTCCCACGATGGGAAGTCTCTGTATGTCGATTCGGGTGCCGCGTCATTAGCTCCTTCGACATAACTCCAGTAGCCGTGCCGGAGCAGGTACTGGTACATCTTGTAGGACCAAGACACGTAGTTGGTTCTGTCGAGCTTCTCTGTTGGAAGCGAGCTCGCCATGCCTCTTTCCATCGTTCTTCCTGTTCTTCTTCGTCAAGCTGTGTCGGCTGCAGAGAGGTTCTCAACCCTCACGCTCTGATACCGTGTAAAAATAGCGTGCGGAAGCAAGTATGAAGACCGGACAGAAGGAAGGAAACTCAGGTTTGATGGAGAGCTTGAGCTTACGCGGTATACGCGGGAGAGACAGAGAGAGTGAGAGAGAGAAAGTTCACAAAAACTATATTCAACAACAGATCTCGATTCACTATTCTCTATACATATGTGTGTTCCATGAACACTTTTATACAAGTCCTCGAAGGATTGACCGAAGTACTGACCGTACTTCAATGCTCTTTAAGAGCTCCTACACTAACTCCCAAATATATTCCTCACGGAATATCTTTCCTAACGGCCTCCTGGTTTACGCACTCGGCCTAACCGATCGGTCCCAACCGATCCGGTCCTCGGCTTCTTCAGCCGATCCGGCCGATGTTGAGCTTGTCTCTCAATAAGAGGCCAATAAATGTTCAGTTATTAATGACCTTGCTAACTTAATTTGTCTATCACTATTTGCCACATGCCACCAAGAGACACCCAGCTTTGGCTGTCTATTCTTAATGCCTTCTTTCTCAATAAAGTAAAGAACAATTTATGTCCATGGTTGTTGAGCTTGAAACACAACCTTTACAAAAGAGAATCTTCCAGCCAACATATGTTTATGTACATTTAAAAGTGTTTACGGATTACAAATACAACTTTATACCATCGAAGGAATGATCGTTTTTTCCTCTTCTATAATGGGAAATGCAATGAAGTTCCTAACTTCTCAATAACCTTTTTAGACCATGGAATGGGAGCACGAAATTTGTAGAAAGCACGGTCAAATGTGGCATCAATTGGTATGTGGAACATTTGGAAATACAAATTTCTCAAATGGTACTCACGGGAAACACACGCAATTGCAGATGCCATCACAACTATATGGACTGATCTAGTGGTATCCTTCTGTGCATAATTCGAAAACCTACAGGGAGATTCAGAGTCTCAAGAGTTGCCACAAGCAAAATTCAAAATTTATCTCACTCTAGGCAACCACACACATGTATTGCTTTCAGTGATATCAATGTCTAGTTGCGTTCAGAAGCTTGCTAGTTGTGTCTTGATGCTTGTTGAAAAATAAAAGGTTTTGTCAAGCAACTGTTTGTTCTTATGTAGATAGTGATTGCCCCACCTTTTTTCTATCTAAGGTGTCACACACCGATAGCCAAATATATATGAAAGCTACATGTAAATAGTAGAGTATCTATAGATACTTAGAGTGTACATAGCCTGATTTGTATATGTGATTCATCTAACTAATGGGACACAATTTTTTCTCAGGGAAAAAATGGTAAATAATATGACATCGTAGGAATCATGATTGATTGGACCAATTTTAGTCTAATGTTCATAAAACGACTAAACTTGTGATTTCCAATATATAAGTTTGTCTACAATTTTGGATGATATCCAATCTAGGATTTTCACATTAGACACATGCCAACCAATAGGATATCCTACATAATGACAAATCATATCATGTTGTACTACCACCCCTATCCAACCAAGAACCTTCAAATTTCCCTCCACCCATAGAGATATGAACCAATTTATGCATATTAACCTTCATTGTTGGGGTTGCAATAAACAACTTTGTAAACATTTGCGTGTGCGAAAGCTTGTAGACACCAGACACAACTGGCTAAGCGGCACAACAATAGATAGTTAGGTAAAACACAGAGAATGGAGTATAGAGTATGTGAGAGAGAGACAAAGTTAGCAGCCAACAAGTTAAATTTAAAATAATAATAGTTTGAATATACAAATGTACTCATTGAGCACTTTTATACAAGCCCCTGACAATGTGCTGACACAAGTACTGACTAGTACTTTAATGCTCACTTATGAGAATTTGACACTAATTGTTTATTATAATATTTCTACTACTAAAATAGGAATGTAGGTCCCTAACAACTTGTCGACTCCCAGTCGATCCCGTTGCCGGCTTCTTCGGTCGACTCTACTCAGTCGATGTTGGCTATCGGCTTCTTCAACCGACTCGGCCTTTAGCGGATTTAGCCCATGTTGAGCTTGTCACTCAACACTCCCCCTCAAGCTCAACTTGAGGTCACCCTTCGTTCCAGCTGGTCCTCTGCTCCGGCTCCTTTTGTCAGCTTGCTTCCTAGCCCGCGCTCCTTAGCCCGTCCGGTCCTGCACTCTTGGACCCGTCTGGTAAGCTTGCCTGCTCCTTAGGCCTTCGTCGGCCTTCTTCCCGCCTATATGGCTTTTACGCTCCTTGATCTCTTTGTTCTCTCGCTTCGGCTGCTCTCTTGCTCATTCAAAGTTCTCTTGATTTAGCTCACCTTTATCCGAATTGGCTCAATAGGCAGCATGACACTTCTCTCACTCAATGGGGATCCTAGTGTAGCCTCAATCATAAGTCTTCGGTACTCCCTATTGGGGCTTGTCCACTCAAGTGGAGCCCACATCAACTAGAGTCGGCTGAGCATCGAGCGGTCGTGGGGCCAAAAAGGAGAAAAGTGATAATTATTTATAATTATATATACATATTCCTTTTTCTATGTATGTTTTTGGGTATATATCTTTTGTGTGTGTGAGTGTGAACGCAGGTACATAGACGTTGGACAACAAGGAGAAAAAAACTAAAAAAGGAGAAGGGGGAAATATAGCTCGATCTGATTTTCTGAGTGAAAAGAGAGCAAAACAGAAAACTGTGGGAAGAACTGAAAAACAGAGAGAGAAAAACTGAAAACAAAAGAGGGAGCAAGAGGAAGAGTGGACTACAAACACAGAGACAGAGACCCTTGAGGGGTTGTTCTTGTTATCGAAGAACCATGACTGAACAACACCTATCCTGTCTACTTGTTTCATGTTTCTTTGTTTTATGTTTTTCTAGTTTTCGTTTTCTTTGGTTTATCCACCCAATCGGGTGAGAATCGTAGCCAAGGCTGCTGCCTTGAGGCTAAGACATTTCTCTAGTCAAAACCTAGAGAGTTCGTATGTAGTTTGTAATCCTTGTTATTTTATCCACCCGATTGGGTGAAGGCCATTGCCTTGAGGTAGATACACCCCTCTAGTGAGGTCATATTCCAATTGTACTCAAAGATATAGTGAAGTTGTTTGGAACCTATAGTTTCCGTGGTTTTTCCCTATTTTGGGTTTTCCACGTTAAAAATTTTGGTGTACTCTCATTTCCGTCTTGTGGTTTCATCTAGTGTTTAATTGTGTTTGAAGTTTAAATCATCCCGATTCAGTCTCATATTCCCAACACTCATGATGTCCAACTTTATAGTATTCATTGACTACAACATATGACCTCTTAATCCCAGGGCTAGATTGAAGGTAATCTAACACAACAGGACCATATCCATGATGAACATTTCGAGCATAGGAAAGGTCTATTCCTGGCATCCATGAGTAGGTATCAGAGCAGAGGTTCATACGCTCTGCCAAGACTTGGAATATGGATGAATCATTAGGCGGGATGATTAAATTGACAGGACCCAACTACCCCATTTGGAAGTCCAAAATGAGGGACATGTTGGTATGCAAGGACATGTGGTTGCTCGTACTACATGGTACGAGCAAACCCGAGAACATAGATACATTAACTTGGGATGCCATGCATCTAAAGACATTTGCATACATCCGATGTTTCGTAGACATGAGTCTGTATAATAGTTTCTGTGAGGAAACCAAAGCAAATGAGTTATGGAGAAAAATCGAGAGTATGTTTCAGACCAAAAATGCTTTGAATTGAGTCTCCCTGTTTAGGAAACTTGTAAGACTTAGGTATCAAGATGACTCTAGTATGGCATAGCATCTTAATACATTTCAAGAACTTAAATTGTCTCTCTAGATATACCTCTAGCAAATGAGGTGTTGACCTTGTTATTGTTAGGCTCTCTCCGAGATAGTTGGAAAACCCTTGTTGTGACGCTTGGGATTGCAACGCAACAAAAGGACCTAACATTGGACATGCTTAAGTCGAGTCTTCTACATGAAGAAGCACGACGAAAGGAGCATGAGTCCAACTTTGACCATAAAGCCTTAGTCATAGAAAACAACTCCTCTAGAGGAAGAAACCATGCTAGGGGTCCACAAAATCACAGAAATAATTCTAAGGGGTGGTCTAAATCTAGAAATAGGAAAGACTCTAAGAAAGACTTCACGTGTCATTATTGTGGTGGTCCAAACCACTATGAAAGAGATTGTAGGAAGAAAAAGAGGGACCAAAAGAGTGGAACTACTGACAACAAGAAAAATGATTCCACGACAGCCGCATGTGATGGTGATATCATCATCACATGCGATGATGCTTGTGTCAGTTTAGCATCCCAAGAAACCGATTGGATTATCGATTCGGGAGCCTTGTACCACATTACCCCATATCGGGAAATGTTCTCGTTATATGCATGTGGTGACTTTGGTAAAGTCAAAATGGCTAACCACGGCGTGACCAAGGTTGTTGGCATAGGAGATATAATTCTGACCACGGACATGAGTTGCAAACTAGTATTAAATGATGTTAGGCATGTACCGGACATTCGACTGAATATTATTTCAGTCAATAAGCTTGATGATGAGGGTTACACAAATTCCTTTGGTGAAGGAAAATGGAAGATCATCAAAGGCTCGCTAGTATTAGCAAAATTTCTAAAATAGAATTCCCCCTATGTACTTCATGATGTGGTGTCCGATGGAGAGGTAACTGTAGCCAACAAGGATGCCTCAATTGAGCTATGGCATAAGAGACTTTGGCACATGAGTCAAAAGGGACTCGATGTTCTAGCAAGGAAGAACATCCTGTTGGACATAAAAGGTATGCACTTGGAAACTTGTGTTGATTGCTTGGCTGGCAAACAACACAGAGTTGCCTTTCAGCATCGGCCCCTCGAAGAAAATTTCAGCCATTGGAATTGGTGCACATGAACTATAGAACTCTTGGGGGAGCATTGTACTTTGCATATTCTTGGGATATGGCCATGAGGAATTCGGCCATAGACGTTATGACCCATTAGAGAAGAAGGTCATTAGAAGCAGGGATGTGGTATTCCTTGAGAATCAGACCTTACAAGATCCGGAACCGAATGAAATGCCAGATCTCACCCATGATTTTTCAGTTACCGAACACCGAATGCCTGCCCCAGACACACAAGGTCATGTGGGAGATATCGAGGAGTATGATGATGCGGTTGATGATGCAGCTGACGACGATGCTGGGCAGAATCATGACCATCATACTCTAGGTGACATTTTAGCAGCTCCTCCGGAACAAGAAGAGGTTAGAAGGACTATGAGACAAAGAAGACCTTCTACTAGATACAACCCACATGAATATGTGATGCTTTCAGATGGAGGAAAGCCAGAAAGCTTTAGAGAAGCTATGGCAAATGATCATAAGTAGGAATGGCTTGACGCCATGAATGATGAGATGAAGTCTTTGCAAGAAAATCACACTTATGATCTTGTAAAACTGCCGAGGGGCAAGAGAGCATTGAAAAACAAATAGGTATGAGCTCGTTCTTACGAGAGGCATTCGTAATGACGTGACCATGTGATGGCCCACGTGAGCCTACTACGAAACGAGGGCTCATTTGGCTTGACCATTAGGTTGCACTTTGGCGTATGCCATCGTAATTACGAGACTTGAGGTTAGGTAACGTACCAACATAGTTTTGGTAAATGAGGGCGAAATAAGGACCCTTGACATATATGTTCTTTTAAATAAAACATATATGATCAATTACCTCACATATCTCTTATACGCATCAAACATTAAGCATTCGAGAAGAGCAACTTACTTGGTTGGCTCAAGTGTTTAATGTATTTGTTCTCGAGATCTCGAGTTCAAATATGACCAAGACCATACAACATCCTTGATACATATGACTATAACACATGTTTAGACTTAAGGTCTAAGTGCACCTCGGGGTCCTCGTAATAGGACTTAAAGAGACGAAACAACATATGTCGGCACCGAAACATAGTTTATTGTTAACATTTTTTTCGTGTATAAACTATTCATGACGCGAACATACATGGTTGAGCCTCGGGGAGCCACCATGAAAAAATCGATATAGAGATCAGGGAAAGACATTTATTTGTCACCCCCATGGTTTTTAAAACACCTTTGTATTACCATAGTAACCTGATCTTGAACCTCATCTCATACGTCTAGAGGGGTATTGACGTGAGATCATGATATCGATTAATGTTTGCCCATGATATGTTTACATCACGACATGATGTTATGACTATCTCTCTGACCTTATCCTATTTCTTTTCCAGAAATAATCTTTAATGGCTCAAATTAACGACCCGATGTCATCCGCTCAAGCGGAAGGAACTCAAGGGAATCCTCCTGGACAAATGTCCACTGAGATGTATTTGGCACAAATAACCCAATACCTTAGTTTCACCGCTCAACAGATGACCGAACTTCGGCAATCTCAAAGTGCTCTCGAGGGAGTGTCATTAGTCTACAACGTGAGACTAATAGACCTGATGAGCGACAAGGTGAACAATCATTTGTCGTTAAGCCATTTACGGGAGACAAAAAGAAAAGAACCGAAGAAGCAATCTGCACATGGCTGGGACGATGGGAGTAAGGCCGCCGCCTGGTGGCGTGGGCTCTGTACTATGGGGAAATTACCCGATACCTGGACAGATTTTGTCACGGTTTTTAAGGGCCAATTTCTGCAACCTCCCTCTCGAACCGAGGCAGCACAAGCTTTAATGAACCTCTCTAGCAAGAAATTTTCCTCGCTAGAAGACTATGTTCACCATGCTAGAACCCAAATCCAAAAATCGGGTCTAGAAGGGGACAATTGGTTGATAGCTTGTTTTGTCAATGGCATCCCCAATTCGGACTATCACTGGATAGTGCACGATAAGGATCCAAAATCCTTCGAAGAGGCCGTTGAAATAGTTCTTCGCTATCAACGCACTTCGAAGAAGGACCATAACAAACCCAACGAAGCGCCCGGGACTAAGCAGTCGCAATTTGTTGGGAAATGCAAGACACCCAACGAATTCTTGGATCGCGATTGTAAGCGACAACATCCTTTTTGTGTATTCTGCAAAAAGAAGGGTCATACAAAAGATCAATGTCGAAAGCTCCAACGGAAAGAGCACGACAACAAAGCTAAAGCTGGAGACCATAAAGGTCAGATTCCTAATGTCCTTCAGGTCTATACACATCATTTAAGTAATTGTCAATGTTCTTTCCCTCACTATGTATTGGGTCCCAATGATTTACTACGTGCAAACGGGTATATCAATGGATCTCCCGTACAATTTTTATTTGACTCGAGAAGCTCACACAATTTTGTGAATGGTCGTTTGATTCAGATATGGGGAATCCAACCCACCGTAATTGATCACACCTACACGGTGCACTTGGCTGATGGAAGAGTACAATACATCAACGGGGCGATTCATTCATTAGGAATTTCTATTAATACTTATATAGAGGAAGTAGACTTCCATGTAATGAATCTTTGTACCACCGATGTAATACTAGGTTATCCCTGGTTTTATAATAAAAACTCTTCTTTATTTATTGATTGGGTTCGTCATTCCATTTCTTTTGTACTGAACGATTGTACGCATTTTATTCAATGTGTAAAAAAACAATCCCTCTCAATTGTTTCCTCGTGTCCATCAATATCCGAGTTGTCTTGTTCTACATTATTTTATTGTGTACTTGATCCGTACATTCACATTTACAATATCGATAATGTCCCAGTTCAATTAACATATTTTGAACAACAACTTGATGAAATCTTAAATGATTTTCATGATGTTTTTCCAAATGAACTACCTAATGGGTTACCTCCTAAATGTAATATAGACCATCGTATAGATATTATACCTGGTGTTGCACCAATAAGTATACCTCCGTATCACTTAAGTCGATCCGAAGAAGATGAGGTATCTAAGCAACTCAAGGACTATTTACGAATGGGTTATATACGTTATAGTAAATCTCCATGGGGTGCACCAATTCTCTTGGTTAAAAAGAAAGAGGGCACATGGCGTATGTGTATTAATTACCGACGCTTGAATAAAGTGACGATCAAGAATTCGTACCCATTGCCCCGGGCTGACGATCTAATTGACCGTGTCCAAGGAGCTCGGTATTTTACGAAACTTGATCTCTGTACTGGCTACCATTAAATACGAATAAGTGAGGACGATGTTCCTAAAACGGCATTTCGTACGCGCTATGGCCATTACGAGTTTTTGGTTATGCCTTTTGGTTTGACCCATGCTCCGGCTACTTTTCAACAAGAAATGAATGACATTTTCCGAGAACAACTTGGAAAATTTGTCGTTATTTTCTTGGATGATATTTTAGTTTATAGCCGTACATGACAAGAACATGCTAGACATGTCCACTTTGTTTTACAAACATTGCGTGACAAACAGTTTTATGCAAAGATCTCAAAATGTGAGTTCTTCAAGAAATCAATTACTTATCTAGGACATCTCATAACCGAATGAGGAGTTGAAATTGATCCTTCTCGCATTGAGAAAATCAAGCTTTGGCCCACTCTTCGGAATATTCGAGAAGTTTGATCATTCGTTGGTTTTGTCGGGTTTTTGCGAAAGTCTCTTCGTGATTATTCCCAATTGACGATGCCGTTTATTGATCTTTTAAAAGGTCAAACGCGTAAGTCTACAAAACCTATTGTGTGGAATGCTACACTAGACCTCGCCTTTAAGGAACTCAAGGACCTGGTTTGCAAGGCTCCTTCACTTCTTTTACCCGATCCTTCAAAACCTTTTGAGGTTGAAACCGATGCAAGCGATTATGCTATAGGTGTTGTCTTGTATCAAGATGATAAACCAATAGCATTCGAGAGTAAGAAACTTGATTCTGCTCAATGTCGGTATACCGTTCAAGAATAGGAATTATTTGCAGTTATACATGTGCTCCAAACATGGCGCCATTATCTTTATGGAAATCGCTTTGTGGTAACTACGGACCACGAGTCCTTGAAATATTTTTGTGACCAACAAGACCTAAAAGATCGTAAGGCACGATGGGCTGATCTCATCCAGGACTTTGATTTTTCCATACGATATCGTAAAGGTTCCATGAACACTGTCGCTGATGCACTAAGTCGCATCCGTGAAGTTAACATGCTTAGCTTCACTGAAATAACATCAGATCTTTATGATCACGTTCGAGGAAAGTATCCTGATGACAGTTATTTTGCAAAATACTGGGCAAGAGTTGAGTCTGGAACAGACACCACCACATCCTCGAAAGAATACGTCCACATTGCTAACGGTTTGCTCTACCGTAATGGGAAGGTTTGCGTTCCAGATTTACCCAAGGTTAAAAAGAGGATTCTTTTTGAATGCCATGATGCACCCTTAGCAGGGCACCCTGGAATACATCGTACACTCGTTCTCATCTCCAGTCAATTTTATTGGCCTAAGATGCGTCCTGACATACATAGCTATATGACAAAATGTCACCAATGTCAGGTTAACAAAGGCGAGTTACTTAAAGCCGCAGGACTTTTACATCCCTTGGACATTCCCAATAATAAGTGGGAAAGTATATTCATGAATTTTATTGTTAGCCTTCCTCGCACCCAAAAAGGTCATGATGCCATCTGGGTTGTCGTTGATCGACTAACTAAAATGGCCAGATTTATTGCTACTAAAACCACGGTAACAACTCCTGAATTGGCTTACCAATTCGTTGACGAATTGTTTCGTTTTTATGGGTTACCGATGGATATCGTGAGTAACAAACAGAACGGGTAAATCAAATTATTGAGGACATGCTTCGAGCATACGTTGGTGCAAAACCAACAAAATGGGAACGTTATCTCCCAATTTTGGAGTTTGCTTATAACAGCTCCAAGCATACGTCGACTGGATATAGTCCTTTTATGTTGATGTATGGTTTTCAGCCACAAGCCCCGATTGATGTTAATATACATCATGATGAGTTGCGAAGTACGCAAAACTTTCTTCGGGATATGCAAGATATGTTGCATATTGCACGAGATAATATAAAAACAGCTCAAGATAGAGCGCGTTTTTATGCCGACCATCATAGGCAACCTCGTGTATTCAACCCTGGACAGAAGGTATTTTTACGTGTACCTCACAATTCTCAGACATTGTCTATGGGTAAGTGCGCTAAGTTAGCCCCACGGTTTTGTGGACCTTTGACAATCCTCAAACGCATTGGGTCATCAGCCTATCGTCTCGCTCTTCCCGATGGTGTCGGAATTCATCCAGTCTTTCATGTGAGTTGTCTAAAAGAACTTCTAGGTTCTGGCGACAACACAGTTACAACTGAAACTTTGGTTACTTCTGAAGAATTATCTTCTAAACCACATGTACGAGAAAGAATTCTCGATGTTAAAACAAAAAAATTACATACTAAAGAAATCTGAGAATTTAAAATAAAATGGATGGATAAATCAATAAAAGATGCCACATGGGAACGCGAAAATACTCTCAGAACTAATTTCCCTAACTTTCCATTGCAAGAGTGCAATGTTTTAAAGAGGGGGAGTATGTTACGGGCATGACCATTTAATATCCCGTGGTGAGAATTTACCGTAGTATTCTATACACGTGGATAAGTGTGAGGGTTAAACGAAAGTGTAAAGAAGGGGAGGATTACTTTTAATCCTCGGGATTGAGACAACCCATTAGGCCAAGTGTGAACTTGCCTAGGGGCCTTGGGTATCGCTATAAATAAGAGGCCTAGCTACTCTCATTGGATCATCTTTTGACGACATCGAGACTCTGCTCTTATGGTGGGTCAACTCTTGTAGCGAGCGCGCCAGCACCAGGTACGACTCGACGCCACGGCGGTGGTATGGGACGCCGATCGAGGCTCGAGTCCGTCTCGATCCCTTCGCTCGGGGGTGGTCGGGTGGATTGGCACCCTTCTTTCTCTTTCTCCTTTCTATCTATCATTTGTTTATCCTTATCTTAAGCTTACTTTAGTACTTAGATCTCTAATATATGTGTGAGGAGTGGGAGCTAAGGCCCCATCAATCCCTCCTCCTAGAATCTAAGCAAATATCCCCGTTGAATAAAGTGGATATTTAGTCTCTCCTTTTTGTAACGGCTTTCTCTCCTTATGCTATAAAAGGAGAGGAAGGGGCACCATTGAGGGGGTTGCCTATTTTGAGTGAGAATGGCGAGGATGGTGAGGGATTTTGCAAGGTAAAGAGAAAGACAGGACGAGCCATACGAGTATGATCGACCCGAGTTTGGTCTATGGGTAGCATCGGTGAAGGCTCCTCAGAGCGCAATGAAAGCATTTCCGAGAGTTCGAGCATTGTTTTGCTCAACTCTCGGACCGGGATCGAAGATCGGTGGGGCTGGACAAGGTCCTACTATTTTTAAAATCGGTCGATGAAAAGGGGAGAATGGCCATTTTATCCAAACTCAAAGACGATGAAGGGGCGTACGGCCTCACAGAGGATTGGAACGAGGTAGAGCAGGTATGCCGAAAAAACGAGGAGATGCGGTCGTCCGCAACACGGCCCACAAGCGGCGGCAAAAGGAGGATGGTGAGTTACTATGCGTCACCGCCTATAGAGGAAAGCTCACCACGGAATGGTTCGGTGAAGCTCGACATCGAAGCCTTGGTACGGGAAGCGTACGAGATCGTGAAGGCACAAATCGAACCCGAAGAAGGGTCTACTATGGAGATGGGCCGGAGCCAATCGGAGGATGCGGAGGAAGAAGCCTCCATATGCGTGGACGACGGGGCCTATGTGGAGGCTGGAAGAGCGTACGACGGTGACGTTGTCGTGCCTTTCGGCTCCGGATCGTTGCGTGAGTCGGGTGGGATCCACAGAGGTCTTGGACTAGGAGAAAGAAGTTCGTGAGATAGAGATTAATTATGAATAAATAGCAAAGAGAAAGATAAGAAACTCGTGAATCACACGAGTATACTATATTAATTGGTACTTAGGGTGTTAAGAGAGAAGTAGAAGTAGATGTATAAATCGTGAATCCCACGAATAATTTTTGTATTGATTCATACTTAATCCAAATAATCAACAACCCTTTATATATTTCTCTCCTCCTTATATAAGGAGGGAAGAGCTAAGCATGGCTTCATGCTTTTTTTTATTTACAAAAAGTGTTCATGTCCACTAAATGTGCATGTGATGCTTTTTTATTTCCTAAGTATAGGGCTCATGCACGCTAGATGTGCATGAGTTATTTTTAGTGTCTCGTGTTTTTTTTATATATTAAAAAAATACACGATTTACCTTTTAATAAAGGTATGCATAAATAAAGGTCTTATACGTATTAAATCTATATTTAAAACACTTAAGATAAGTTAATGTAATGGTAAGGTTGGGGTTTGTCAACGTGGAGGTGCAGAGTTCGAATCACGCCCTGCGCAGTAGTGAGTATTTCCTTTTTTTTTACATTTATGTCTCTTTATCCGGCTCTTCCTTGCCGGTATGCCGTTTTCTTCCTTGCCGGTATGCCGTTTTCCTCCTTGCCGGTATGCCGTTTTCTTCCGGTTCTCACCGAGCACTCCATTCTCTATACGGAGGGACAAAAATATAATTTCCACATAGTGTGCAACCTACACTACGACACTCGCCCCCTCCAAACCCGCACATCCTCCGGTATGTGCCGAAGTTCTTGATTCTTCGTATCCGTCTTCATCCGAAGCTTCCTCCGAAGCTTCCTCCGATTCTCCCCTTATGTCGACTATGAGTTGTAATCCACTTTCTTCGCTTCCCGCATCATTGTGGTCTTCGTAAGATTGCTCCTCGTTGTCGGCCTCGACTTGGATCACATAAGGTTTGTCGTCGGTCCGCTTCTTGAAAATCTTCACCCGCTTCCCGGCTATAGGCACTCTTAGTATTGTTCCATCCAACTCGGACAGTCGGTACGTCCCGTTGTCGAAGACCTTCTGAACCTCGTACGGCCCGAACCACCTTTTCGCGAATTTCCGCATCGTTGTATGTTGATGGTCCAAGCTACTATCATAGACGATCACCCAATCTCCTTCTTCAATCCTCCTCGGTCGTAGTTGGTGCTTTGTGTCGAACCGGCTTTTGTTCCGGAACCGTGCTTCTTGTTGTCGGCGTGACGCTTCCGCTACATCTTTCGGTCTTCCCTCCAGTTGTCGTATCCGGACCGCTAGTAGTTCTTCCCGGCTCATCTCTTCCTTCCACGGTAGTATTGTCCATGTCGCGATTGCGGTTTCCGTTGGCATTACCGGTGCTTGTCCGGTCATGAGTTCTGCCGGCATGTAACCGGTCACGGAGCTATGCGTCGTCCAATCCGCCCATAGTGCATACGGAAGCATTTGTGGCCAATCCTTCACCCTTCTGTCGCATGCCTTCGCAAGTGCTTTCACGATCGGACTATGTCCTCGTTCGATCTTCCCGTTGGCCTCCGGATTGTAGGCCGTTGTCAACGTTAACCGAACTCCATGTTTGGCGAAGAATCCCCTAGCTTTGTCCGAGTCGAGTTCTCCCCGGTCCGCAATCACTTGTCCTACGCAGCCGTACCTACAAAACACTTCTTCCAAAAGAAATTGGCACACCGCGGCACACGTTTTCCTCCGAAGCGCTCGACCTTCAACTTGGTTTGTGAGATCTTCTCGAGCTAACACCAAGTATTTCTTTTGTCCAATTCCGGTTGGCATAGCTACAATGTCGACCATCCACTTGAAGTTGATTGTCGGTGAGAATGTCGGATGCAGCTCATCTCGGTGTCGGACCCCGGAGTAGACTTGACATTTCTCGCAGCTTTCTGTGAACTCCGCGACATCTTTATACATGTTCTTCCACCAATATCTTTGCTTGATTTTCACAAAAGTTGCCCATGTTCCTCGATGTCCAGCCCAATCGGATTCGTGGAACTCGGACATTATCCGGTTTCGTTGCTCTTTCGTCCCGACTACTCGAAGTGGTATCCCATCCGGTCTTTTCGGCGTCCTCCATATTAAACCGTTTTCCAAGAAGAACTTTTGGACTTGCCTCTTCTTCCTTCGGATCTCGGCTCTCCTTTCTTTATCATTGGTTGAATCCTCGACCTCTTGTAGCATCTTCCCGATCATCAAGGTTTCCCCCTCGTATTCTTCTTCCCGGAATTCTCGGATCACGTTCACTCGGCATATGTGTTCTGACGTGAAGTAGTCTTCGGAAACTTCTTCATTATCTGATTCGGTTATGTCGTCTTCAAACCGCGCCCTCGATAACATGTCCGCTACCGCGTTGTCCTTCCCCGAGATGTGTCGAACCTCCGGATTAAGTGACTTGACATATGCAATCCACCTTAGCATAGCCACATCCGGTATCGTACAACACCGCATCATCCCGAGTATCAGAAGACAATCCGTCTCGATCACCACTTCAGCTCCGATCAAATAATCCCGATCCGATTTTATCGCCGACACGACTCCCCACAATTCTCTTTTGACTTGTGCATATCCGCGTTGCCTTTCGTTGAGGACCTTTGCTCCAAATCGGATCGGATACCGCGAACCATCCGAGTCGGCTTGATTGATGACCCACCCGATACCGGTTGGACTTGTATCAACCGTTACTATGATTGGCCGCTCGTAGCTTGGCTTCTTAAGTGATTCCGCCCTCCATAGTGTCTTCTTGAGCTTCCTCATGGCTTTAGTGTGTTCCGGTTTCCACTCGAATTTCTTACCTTTCCGCAACAAGTGATAGAGCGGGTCCGCTATATGTGCATAGTGCGGAATCCATATGTGATAGAATGCACACGCACCCAGAAACCTTCGGACTTCCGATGTTGACTCACATACTTCCTTCATAGCTTGAATCGCATCGATCTTTGTTGGTGACGGTCTTCGGCCGTAGGGTCCACATAGATGTCCGACCACCAATATTTCTTCTTGCCCGAATGCCGATTTCTCCCCGGAAAGTGTTAGGTGCACATCTTCTAGCTTTCGCAACACTTTCTCGCAATCATGAATATGGTCGACCACGAACTTTCGGCATCCCCGATCATCCATAGTCTCATCTTTTTCTTCCACCGCGCATCCTTTCATCGGAATGTCATCTAGAAACGGCATCATTATCTCCGGGATGCAATCTCGAAGCACCTTGTTCATCGCGTTCATCATATGTGCAACCGAGTTTGTCGCTCCTTGTGGTAGTGTGCACATTCGAACTAGTCCTATCGGTGTCCGCATGGTAGTGATGTCTCGGCTCTCCACGGCTAGTTGGAATTGGTCATACCCCGAGTATAGGTCCCCGATGGAGTATATCGCACGTCCGGCAAAAGCTTCCACGAATTCGTCCACTATCGGACCGACTCCCGAGTTCCGGATCGTGACCTTGTTCACCGGTTGCAAGTCTTGGATGAATCAGAGTGACCCATTCTTCTTCGGAACCGTAAACCATCGATTTGAGTACGGAGCACTTGATGGTTCTAGAATCCCCATCGCCACCTTCTCCTTGAGCAAGTCGATGACTTTCGGAATATGCGCCCGTGGCACCGGAATCGGCTTCAGGTTCCACGGTACATGATCAATCGTGAAAATCACCATCGGCTCCACTATCTTTGGATCAATGCATCCGATCTCCCTCGATGTGAACGCGAATGCTTTGCCATGTTGCTCCAACATCTCTCGAAACCGTTTTTCTTCTTCTTGTAAGAGGAACCCACCTCCACCGATCCGAAGTTTCTTCCGGGTCTCATCTGTGAAGGCATGTCCGATATCCACGGACTTCCGAAGTGTCGGATCTCCCGAGACTTCTTTCTTCTTTTGTTCGCTATCGGCGGGTAGTGGTCCCGCGGCCGGTTTCACCTTCTTCTCCACGGTCTTGTATTTCGTACTTACCATTGCTTCTTCTTTGCGGAGCGCATCCGGCCCCATTTTCGCAACGATCTCGTACATCTCGACCGATTCCACCGGGACTACCCGGTTCCCTTGGCTTTTATCTTCCGCAAGCTCTTCAAGCCGTTGTAGTGTATTCCCATAGAACACTTCCTCGATCACTCCCACGATTTCTTCGTCTTCTTTTATTATTGATGCCGACCGTAACTTATCCTCCACTTGTCGGTATTGTTTCTTCATTCCTCCGGTTACGGCCGTGTACGTAGATGCCCCATCCGGGCCGATTCGTACTTGTTTTGCTCCGAGAGTTTTCTTCCTGTGTGGGGTATCAGGGCTTCTCGGACTATCACTTCCCCACTCCGCAACAGTCCGCTTTAAAAATCCATTCTCACTTGGGACAAGAGTTCCCTCTTGTTCCTTTCGTGATTTGCCGGCACCGTTAGGAATTGGACGGATTTCCCTCCGTTTTGGCTCCGAATTCGCGCAAAAGCCGCACCACTATCGAGCACCTTCGTCTCCATCCGTGAAGCCGTGATAAAGGGTTGGCCGAGGATGACAGAATGTGAAACCTCATCCTGCACAAAGAAATTTTGGTCAATTTCGACATCCCCGATCTTTACCGTCACATCCAGACAAGCCGCAAATAGGTCTTCTGTCGTTTTCGTGGCTGCCCGAATCTTCCATCCATGGTTGGTGTTTATAGGCCACTTCCCCTTTCGGTAGAACTCCTTGGACATCAAGTTGATCTCCGATCCGTGATCAATCAATGCTAGCACGGTTTCTTTGATGTTGCCGATTCGGACCGGAGTCTCCGTAGTCGCACGTGCCCAGTGTGGCCTTGTATAGTGGGAGTTCGGAATTTCGCCTTCCACTTCGGTGTCGTTCATTGAAACGGTATTTGCATTCACCCTTGGAGCATTTTCCTCCGTACTTTGTCTCTTCCTTTTCACGAGATCCACGAGAAGATCGTGAAACTCCTTCTTCGCTATTCCGAGTAGTTCCCGCAGCGAAAAATCTACCCGGCTATCCAAGATTCTTTCCTCGAACACTCTTTTCAAGTCGGTTTGTTGTTCTATGTCCGAGGCGAGCTTGAATGCCGGAGTCGCCTTTTCTTTTCCCTTACCTCCGGAGTTCCAGCTTTCCGGTATCTTCGATGGTCCGGCCGCATCCTCCGTGCGCCGTCGTTTCTCGTCCACATACACCTCATGTAATTGACACAGGGCGTATATGCTATTCTTGTCGACAGGGCACTCCCATCCCGTAGCTTCCCGGACGCCTTCTGCGGTGTTTCGGATATCGTTGGAGTCGGTTTTCTCGGTGTTTCCTAGCACCTCCGGCCAGAAAGACGCCTTCGCTCCCGTTGACTCCCCGACACATATTCCCGCGGTTGTCGCATAGTTGCTTCTTGCCGCTAACTCCTCCTCGAGCACCTTCTTCATGCCGTCTTTCCGGAAGTTCGGTCGGAGTGGCTTCCGAGAGTCCATCGAATGAATCCGGTTTCCCTCGTAGTAGATGAGATCCCGTCGTAGCGCCTCCTTATGGTCGTCGCAATCCCTCCGATCGTGTTCGGCGCTATCGCACCATATGCACCGTCGATCCGTATATTTGGAGCTTGTGGGGCGGTCATCCGACTTCTTCACCATCGCGATCTTTAGATTCTCCATCTCCTTCAGCAGCTGCTCCACCGTAGACGCGTCGACTCCCTTCTCGGCCGTAATCTCCCGAGCCCTCGGTTGATGGTCTTCCAGTCCCGTTCTCGGTTTCGGAATCGGTTCCGAAACCCTCTTTTCTTCGTTGGCAAGCCATTTCCCCCTCTTCGTGTACCGCGCGACGATATCCCGCACGCTTTCCCATGTTTCGGTGAGGCCGCTTTCGGTGGTCGTGTCCTCAAGAAGCACTCCGAGATCTTTCCGGTCCCGGACGTCCACAGCTCGCAAAAACATGATGACTTTGTCCGGTGCAAGAATAGTTTGATCTCTCGCGGACAACCTCCCGAACCGACTTTCGAATGTCGAAAACACTTCGAGGACCTTCAGCCCCTTACTTGACGTTTCCACCCAATCCTCGAATCCCCTCCGCGTTGCCTTGGAGGAGTCCTCGATGGCAAACGTGGTCTTTAACGCCTCTTCGAATGCTTCCCACGTCGGATTTTGTTGTTGCAACCCGTGGATACTCCCTTGAAGCCCGTCGGTCGCCACCCGGTTAAAGGATGTCACTTGCAGTCCTTCCGAAGCCCGGCACCGGAGCATCTCCGCCTTGTAGTCCTGCAAATATCGCGACACATCCTTACCATTAAATTGCCCGTTGCGTTGCACGAGCCGCTCTACTGATGCCGAAATCTCCGACATCGTGCGTTGTTCTTGAAGCATCCGTTCGAACATCGCCATCATATTGTTAGCTTGTTGAGCCTCCATCTCCTTGCCACCCGTCTTCACGTCGGGTTCACCAACTGTGTCGTGCCTTTCGGCTCCGGATCGTTGCGTGAGTCGGGTGGGAACCACAGAGGTCTTGGACTAGGAGAAAGAAGTTCGTGAGATAGAGATTAATTATGAATAAATAGCAAAGAGAAAGATAAGAAACTCGTGAATCACACGAGTATACTATATTAATTGGTACTTAGGGTGTTAAGAGAGAAGTAGAAGTAGATGTATAAATCGTGAATCCCACGAATAATTTTTGTATTGATTCATACTTAATCCAAATAATCAACAACCCTTTATATATTTCTCTCCTCCTTATATAAGGAGGGAAGAGCTAAGCATGGCTTCATGCTTTTTTTTATTTACAAAAAGTGTTCATGTCCACTAAATGTGCATGTGATGCTTTTTTATTTCCTAAGTATAGGGCTCATGCACGCTAGATGTGCATGAGTTATTTTTAGTGTCTCGTGTTTTTTTTATATATTAAAAAAATACATGATTTACCTTTTAATAAAGGTATGCATAAATAAAGGTCTTATACGTATTAAATCTATATTTAAAACACTTAAGATAAGTTAATGTAATGGTAAGGTTGGGGTTTGTCAACGTGGAGGTGCAGAGTTCGAATCACGCCTTGCGCAGTAGTGAGTATTTCCTTTTTTTTTACATTTATGTCTCTTTATCCGGCTCTTCCTTGCCGGTATGCCGTTTTCTTCCTTGCCGGTATGCCGTTTTCTTCCGGTTCTCACCGAGCACTCCATTCTCTATACGGAGGGACAAAAATATAATTTCCACATAGTGTACAACCTACACTACGACAACGTGGGAGAGGGTGTGGAGAAAGCGACCCTCTCGTCTTGCGGTGAATGGACGGCCATGGATGAGGCCGGTGACTACGGAGCGGGGAGCGCCACTTCGAGAGTGGGGGAAGGATTCGGGACCCGGTGGCCCGAAACATCAAGTGTGGAGGAGACAAGCGGTGGTGACGGGACCTTACCCACACCGATTCTGGAGACTCCGGCGTCCGGCCCGAGAGCCAGTGTAATGCCTAGAGTGATGAACGGTGGCGGCGGCAAGGCGGGCAACCAAGATGACGGCAAGGAGATTGAGGAAGAGGAGGCAGCAAGCATAATCGAGGCTTCCGCTATTGGAGACAGGGTAGCCATGAACAGTGACGTCCGGATGAAGATGGCTACGGACATAACGAGGGTGGTGCCGGGATCTTACCCCCACCGGTTCTAGAGACTCCGGTATGAGACCTAGAGTGACGGACGGTGGCGGCGACAAGGCGGGTGACCAAAACAAAGAGGAGGATGCAAAGGCCCGGAACGAGCATATATGAAAGGACCGAAGGGGAGGCCGAGAGCGGCAACAAGGAGAGAGCCGGGAACCGATCCGACCGGAAGGCGAACTAGGAAAAGAATGAAGCAGGGGCCAGTCAACCGGGCCCGAACCGAAGAAGAGCTGGCAAGACCGGAAGTGTTCGGCCGAACCCTTACCAGCCGGTTATGATTATGGAAGGAAGCCGACCAAACCGGAACATGATCGATCGGGACCAAACCGGGCAAGGACCAAGCTGGCATGATTGGAAATCGGGGAGGATGAGTCACAACACATGGTGGGAGACGGTGAGCGCGAGAAGGAGGCCAAGCGGGCATGACGACTACGGTTCCGTGAAAGACCGGAAATGGGCGGGACACTCCACACCTATTCTAGAGACTTCGGCGGTTGCGGATCAACGTAGGACCAGAGAGATAGTGAGTGGCGGCAAGGAGTTAGTTACCACAATGGGTATCCGGTATGAAATAATGGACGAGCAGGGCCAACACGGCAAGCCCGCGATGGAACAGGCTACGACAACAAAGGGAGAAGAGGCCGACGCGGAGGTCGGGTCTACGACGAGTGAAGGGCGTTAAACGGAGCATGCAGTACAGCCGGCAAAGGGCCAAGAAGCAAGCATGCACCTGGAAGAGCGGCAACGAGTGACCGGCAATGACGGGCCGGTCGAGCCTTTGAGAGGCAAGCACGCGGCCAGAGACGGAGCGGTAAGGTGCCGTGATCGTCGGATGAACAGCGGGAGAGAACGATGGTGCGCGGAGAACAAAAGGGTACACGTCGAGAAGAGAAAGTGTGGCGTCCCAGAGGACATGCGAGGCCAAGAGGGCGCATGTCAAGGCGAAGCGGTAACGCAAGGCGCGGAATCCGGCGTACAACCGACGTGACCGGGGGCCCAATCGAAGGGCATACATGGCGGACAAAGTCTGAGTGGCCGGGTCGACAACGGCGTCCAGGAGGACCAATCGGGGAGGAAGGTGCAAACGTCGGATATGACGGATCGGATGGAGTCGGTGGTTCGGGGACCCGCAGTGGTCCTGGTGGATCAGATGGAGCCAACGGATCGGGGCCGGAAGGAGCCGGCAAGGCGGTCGGCTGTCGGGCCGGTGGAGGACCTGGTTGATCACCGTCGCCAAAATCTCTCACCTTTTCCCTCTTGGCCCATATCGGTGGATGTGCGGTTTGGTGGGGGCGGATGTTGTGAAGATTTACGGCTACGGTGAGAAAACCGGGAGGGACAAATAAAATGGGGATGTGCAACGTTGCACATGCACTTGTAAATTTGTGTAATAAGAATAAATAAACAAAATGTAATGGGAAGGGTAATAATCTAAGATGCTAAAGGTGCACCACGAAGTTCGTAGAGGCGTAAATGTATGTGCACTTTGTAGAGTACGATGTGAGTAATGGGCCTAGTAGTATGTGTGAGGAGTGGGAGCTAAGGCCCCATCAATCCCTCCTCCTAGAATCTAAGCAAATATCCCCATTTAATAAAGGGGATATTTAGTCTCTCCTTTTTGTAACAGCTTTGAGAAAGGGGAGAAAGGGGCACCATTGAGGGGGTTGCCTATTTTGAGTGAGAAGAGGTCGAGGGTTTCTATTCGGTTTAGGGTTTCTTCTAGAGTTTCATCATCTCTTTCTTTATTTATCCGATTAGGGTTTACATTCTACTTATGTTTTGAGTCCGGCCCACGCGGTCGCGGTTGTAATCGCTTTGCGGCTTTCATGCCCATGATATACATAACTTCAGAAATCTTGTCTCTTTCTACTTTTTCTACCGTGTTAATCTCTTTCACTTTGCTCATACCCATCTTCCCATCTACTCCCTAGTCCGAGGCCCCTGTGGTCCCGCCTTATTTTACACGCATGCGCGTAAATACGCGACAACGTGCATGCTCCAAGGAACCTTCGGACCTCTGTTTGGGTTACGCATTCTTCTTTCATGTCTTGGATTGCATTCACCTTGGATGGCGAAGGCTTCCGACCGTATGCTCCACACAAGTGACCTACTACCAAGATCTCCGGTTGCCCGAATGCGGATTTTTCTCCCGAAAATGTCAAATTCGCATCTTCGAGCCTTTGGAGCACCTTCTCGCAATCTTTCATATGATCTATGAAGAACTTTCTGCATCCATCCTTATATTTTGATTCATCCTTCTCTTCATCCGAACATCCTTTTATCGGAATATCATCCAAGAATGGCATCGTGATATCCAGGATGCAATCCTTCAAGACCTTGTTCATGGCATTCACTATATGAGCCACCGAGTTCGTCGCACATTGAGGTAAGGTACACATCCGCACTAACCCGATAGGAGTTCTCATGGTTGTAATGTCATGACTGTCAACCGCCAACTGGAATTGATCATAGCCAAAGTAGAGATCACCAATGGAGTAGATGGACTAGCCTGCAAACGCCTCAGCAAATTCATCCACACTCGGACCGATTCTAGCATTCTGAATTGTCACCTTGTTGACAGGTTGAAGATCTTGAATGAATCGAAACGATCCATTCTTCTTCGGCACCGTGAACCATCTATTAGAATAAGGAGCATTCGACGGTTCCAAAATTCCCATCCTCACCTTCTCCTTTAAGAGTTCGATCAGCTTCGGTAGGTGTGCTCTCGGAACCGGTATCGGTTTCAAATTCCAAGGCACATGTGGCACCATGAAGATCACCATCGGTTCTACCAACCTTGGATTAGCACATCTGATTTCTTGTGGGAAAAATGCGAAAGCCTTCCCATGTCATTCAAGCATTCTGCGGAACATTTGCTCCTCTTCAGGAAGGAGGAAATCCTCCCTTCCAACTCGTAGCTTTCCCTTCGTCTCTTCAATGAAGACATGGCCAATTGTATTTGGGTTCCTTAAGCTTGGATCTTCTACAACTTCCTTCACCTTCTGCCAGCTATCTTCCGGTAGTGGTACTGCAACTGGCTTGATCTTCCTATCCACGGTTTTATATTTTATGTTGACTTCAGCTTCCTCTATCAAGATGCCTGGATGATATTCATCGATGATAGCATACATGTTGATGAAGTTAACCGAAATCACATGTTGATGGTGAGGATAGCTCAAGTTCATGACTTCCTCGATTTCGCCGATGGTGTCGTTAAATGAGGCTTCCTCCTCAATATAAGACACAAATTCTTCTTCTTCGATTATGCTTTCTTCTTTCAGCACCTCCTCGAAGTCTTGTATCTGACACTTTTCCTTCTTGTTGAGTAGTCTTAGTTTGCATGCGCCGCTAGGTGTGACGCATGTTGCTTCTCCTTGCAATCCACGCACTTTGCTTCCTTGTGGGGACTTATGATTGCTCGGACTATTTGTGCCCCATGCTTCAATAGTACACTTTAAAAATCCGAGGATTCGCCTCCAAGGCTATCTCGGTTCCTTTCATGATTAGCTCGCACCGTTTGGAATTGAACAGATCTTTTACTATCAATACTCTTGACGCGTGCGAAGGCTGCTCCATTATCAATACTGTCTCCATCCGGGACGATATTATATACGGTTGTCCTAGGATGATAGGATGCGAAGCCAAGTCTTGCACGAAGAAGTGTTTATCAATCTCCACATCCCCGATCGTGACTTTAACGTTGGGGCAAGCTCCGTACAAGTCCTCCGTAGCCTTCGTTGCCACTCAAATCTTCCATCTGTGGTTTGTATTAATCGGCCATCTTCCTTTCTTGTAGAACTCGATCGACATGAGGTTGATCTCCGAGCCATGGTCAATCAAGGCTACCATGGTTTCTTTCTTCTCCCCAATCTTCACCAGCGTCTCCGTTGTCGCTCTTGCCCAATGAGGTCGAGAGTAATGGCTATCTGCCACCACTTCTTCTTCCTCCTCCTCTTCTGATCTTTCCATGGTTATGGCACTTGTTTTCACCTCCTCTTCATCAGATTGTTTCCGCTTCCTTTTAATAAGGTCCACGATAGTATCGTGGAACTCCTTCGCGATCCCAAGCAGTTCTCTCAAAGTAAGGTCAACATGACTGTCTAAAACCTTCTCCTCAAGGACCTTCTGCAAGTCAGTTGTTTGTTCTATGTCCGATCTTAGCTTGTAAGGCGGTGCCGCTCGTTCTTTTCCTTTCTTCGTTGATTCTTCGACTTCCATCCGAGCAAGTTGGCTCGATCGACTAGGCTTCATGCTTGTTTCTCCAACCTCTTTTCGTGGTGTAGGTGGGACTTGCCCTTCTTTCCCTTTGTTCCTCATGTTGGGACGCTTTGATGTGCCATCTTCTTCACCGGTTCTTTTCCTCTTCTCTTCGACAAGAGCTTCATAGTTGTCGCACACTACCTCCGCAAAGCTTGTGTTTTCGTCAACTCGATCTGACCATCCGGTAACTCATCGCACATTCTGATCAGCATGGTTTAGATCTTCCGAATCAATTTTTCCTTTTTCCTCGCACTCAAAGACCGTCGGCCAAAACCCAGCTTTTGACTTGATCATCTTTAGATTCTCTTTTCCAACTCGTATCCCGGCCGATGCAGCATAGTGCATAGCTTCCACATGCCTTGCATCTTCCTCTTCTACAATCTTTTTCAGCCCGCCTCTTCCAAACTTCACTCGTAGTGGCTTCTGGGTCTCGCTCGAGTGGATCATGTTGCCATCCAAATAGATGACATTCTTGTGAATCATGTCTTGCAAGTCAGTGCATTCCCTTCATGAGTGCTCGAAGCTGTCGCACCACACACATCTATACGCTTCTTTTCCCTTGGGCCCACATCGACCTAAGTTGGCCAGCGATACCGCTTCAAATTTCTTGGAGAGCTCTTCGATTATAGAGTCCTCCATTTCTTTCTTGTCGAAATTGTTGATCGGCTTGTTAGGCTCAACCGTCACAGGTGCTTTCCTCCTCCATGTTTGTAGTGTTACCCGGCCGGCAAAGAAGGCTTAAGGATATCCAGACCAGAGTGTGAAAGGAATAGTTTATTCAGGAACTATTGTAATTATTTTATTAATATGGACAGACGGACCGGAATCGGTATGCCGATCCGGATCCGGACCGATTCCGAATAGGTGCCGGTTGGCACTGTTTTGTACTTTGCACCGGAGACCTATATAAAGGCCCGGTTACAATGTAATTGACAACGGATAATTAATAGAACTTATTTGCCTTAACCTTTCAGTATTGATTACCGTTCTGTACTCATTGTTACGGAGGAAGAAACACGGGTTATATTCTTAGCCGCGCTCCGGGAACCTCTACGAACGGTATGCACGGTCATCGACTTTCGAAGAAGCACCGTCGACCAGGTCATCGACCGGGTTAGAGAAAAGGAGAAAACGAGCTCTTGGCTAACAATGGGAGCCCTCCAACGAGAGTTACCAACCGATGAGGATCTCTGGTTCCAGCAAGCAATCCAATGCACGACCTGCTTGAATTCCGGACACTCGGCACTGGAGTGCACCATGCGAACGCACTGCTTACTCTGCCAATCTACGAGCCACATGATGGACCAGTGCGAATATAACTTATTGAATCGGCAACCACCACCATTCCGGCACATCGAGCCACGTAGCAGCTGAGACGAAGAAGACGAATGCTGGCAGCGAGAGGAGCGATATCGACTGGCCCAGGATGTCCGATACGGCAATCGGCGAGACAACTATGACTGGTACGAGAAATATGATAGGTACCGAGATTACATGGGACGGTACGAGCATTACAACCGGGATCACTCCCCTGGGTATCACCAACGATGGGAAGATTATGGGAGATATAACGACCAACCCCGTCAAGGGTACCGCAAAAAAAAGAACTTTAATAAAAAACAGCATTTCAAAAAAAGGAGCCACCCACGTGAACCGGAAAAAGGCGCCTCAAGCAGCCAACCGGACCAAAGCCCCGCGGTTACCATAGGTCCTCCACTGGGTACAGGAAACAATGCCGAATCCAGCAATACCCGGAAAGCATATTCCTATTATTGCCGGCAAGAAGGACATTATAGTAATCAATGTCCGGCAAAGAGCTATGACAAGCGACCGGCAGTAAACATGGTAGTCGTTGAAGTCGCAAACCTGCAACAGGTTACCACAAGGTCAAAAGGCAAGCCGATGGAATGGGAGACACAAGAGGCCATCCGGAAGCAGGCAACGGAATGGGTGAAGAAGGCAAATGACCAAAATGTAGGAGAACTTGCACAACAAAAGGAGAACACCGAAGAGCTCGTCGGCGGCAGTCAGACCGAAAATGCGACATGGCAAGCATTATAGGAGAGCCAAATCACGCTGCCATTAGGACGGCTCCTGCAACTAGTGCCCAGATTCACAGAAGGACTCAAGACAGGCATGGAGGCAGGAGAAACACCACTGGCACCAACATTCTTCTCAAATCCGGAGGAGGGACCGACGGTGGTAGACACAAGCAATCCGGCGATCACAGCCATCATGAAGGGAAAGGAGTTACCCGGAACCGTAATAGATGGAGGATCCGGCGTCAATGTGATTAGCCTCTGAACATGCGCAACTTTGGGAATCCAAGAGTGGGAACCATGCTCGTTCTAGCTACTGATGGCGGATACAAGCTCAGTACGACCGACCGGCTTGATACGAGATTTGGAAGTAACAATTGGCAGCCACACATTTCGCATCTCGGTAGTAGTGCTACAATTACAGGCACAAGGAGCTTACCCGCTATTGCTAGGGCGGTCGTGGCTAAAAACGGCACACATTAAACAAAACTGGAGAAAAGCAAAAGTATGGGTACCGACACAACCACAGACGGGTACCAGGAAGGAATTAACACCCCTATATGCCGAATGTGTCAATATGCTGGACGGATTAGCAGACGAAGAGGTGGATCAATGCTTGCAAGATAATCCGAAGATAGTACCCCTGTTCGAAATTGACGTAGCTGAAGCCGTATCACCATACATACTGCCACTGGACGGAATGGATGAAGAACCAAATAAAGAAGCGATCCGGGAGCTACGACAAGCACAAGAAGCGTTGGAAAGAGAAATGGTCGTATCACAACGGGTTAAAGCATCCCAACTAGAGGAGGTAAATCTAGGAACTACGGAAGAGGCGAGACCGGTGCAGATAGCCAAGGAAATCACTACGGAGAACAGAACGGAGATGATTACACTTCTCAAAGAGTTTCGGGACGTGTTTCCCTGGTCCTACGAGGATATGAGAGGGCTCGATCCTCAGCCATATCAGCATCAGATACATTTGAGCAAAGACACCAAACCGGTAGCACAGCGACAATACAGGATGAATCCAAACTACGCCACCAAAGTCAAGGAGGAAATCGACAAGTTGCTGAGGGTTGGCTTTATCCGTCCCATAAAGAAATCTACATGCTGCGCCCGATAGTAGTCGTACCAAAGAAAAACGGCAAAATTAGAGTATGTGTCGACTACCGGAAGCTTAATGCGGCGACGGTAACTGATGCATTTCCACTTCCATTTACGGATGGAGTTTTGGACGCAATCGTCGGCCATGAGGTATACAGTTTTTTAGACGGATTCAGCGGATACAACCAGATCCGGATGCACCCCGATGACCAGGAGAAAACGGCTTTAGACACTGAATGGGGAGTGTTTGTTGCCGTAGTGATGATGTTCGAACTCAAAACGGCGCCAACAATGTTCCAGAGGATCATCATGGAAATATTCAGAGAATTCATACCAGCGTTCATGCAGGTGTTCCTCGACGAATTCGCCGTTTACAGCCGGGAAGGAGACCACCTTCAGCACCTCCGATTGTGTCTAGAAAAGTGTAGGGCTTACCGGCTAAGCCTGAATCCGGCGAAGTGTGTATTCAGCGTGTCCAGCAGAACGCTACTAGGGCACATTGTGAGCAAGGAGGGCATCGCCGTGGATCCGGACAAAGTAAAAGCAATCCTAGAGGCACCGGCGCCAACAACGGCAAAGGCATTGAGCCGTTTTTTAGGCCAAATCCGTTGGCATAGCCGAATGCTCCGGTATTTGGCGGATCTAGCTACACCACTGCATGTTGCGGTACACCGAACACCGTTCCAGTGGACCGACACCGAAGACAAGGCATACCAGGCACTCAAAGTTCTATTGTCGCAAGCGCCGGTAGTGCAACCCCCGGATTGGGCGAAGGAATTTCATTTGTTCGTGGACGCGTCCGACATTGCAATCGGGAGCGCGCTGATGCAACTTACGGAGCCAAGATGGTACCGGCCCGTATATTACGGCAGCCGGAAGTTATCCCAAGCCGAACGAAATTATTCCACCACGGAAAGGGAAGCTTTAGGCATGATCTACAGCGTAACAAAATTCAGGCATTATTTATTGGGAAGAAAGTTTTCCTTCCATGTAGATCATTCGGCACTCCTCTACCTAGTGTCCAAAGCGTCACTTACCGGTAAGTTGGCCCAGTGGAATTTGCTATTACAGGAATTCGAATTCGAGATATTCCACCGACCCGGCATACAGCATGCGTTAGCAGATTATTTAAGCCGGTTAGATTTCAGCGAAACCTGCAACGGAGTACCGGACGAGTTTCCGAATGCTGAGCTATTTCGAGTCACTGCGGAAATGGCAACAAATGAAACGGTGGCACCAGAAGCTAAGTGGCTAACAAATATGCACCAATTTCTAAGCACTGGATTGCTTCCGGAGGAGATGAACCGGGACGAGAGGAAACGCCTGGCAGTACAAAGCCGTCACTTCTGTTTATTACGAGACATGCTATACCACAAAGGTGCGGACGGTATATGGCGACGAGCGGTGCGCAGCGACGAGAAAGAGGTAATACTACGGGAAGCACACTGCGGAGTCGCCGGAGGCCATTATGCCGGGGATGCTACGGCAAGGAAGATATGGCAAAGTGGCCTACGGTGGCCGACTACATTGAAAGATGCAGTCCGGTACGCAAAAGAGTGTGATCTATGCCAGCCAACGGAACAAGCTAGGATGTCGCACCAGCCAGTACTACCGCTAGAACCATTTCAGAAATGGGGACTAGATTTTGTCGGACCATTTAAACCACCGGCAATGAGAACTGGGAACCGGTATGTGATCGTCGTGATGGACTACTACACTAAATGGGTGGAAGCCAAAGCCCTACGAGACAGACAACATTGTGGTGTCGATGGCAAAATTCTTATAGGAATACATTTGGTGTCGGTATGGATGCCCCATAGAGCTGATAAGCGACCAAGGAGGGCACTTTCTTGGACAGGTAGTGGAGAGCTTGACGTCATTCTATGCGGTAGTACATAAATGGAGCACCCCGTACTACCCACAAGACAACGGATTAGCTGAGTCAACAAACAAAACGCTACAGAATATCCTACGCAAGATCGTCAATGAGAATCGAACAGATTGGGACACGAAGCTGCACAGTGCGCTCTAGGCTTACCGGACAACGTACAAAACAAGCATCCGAACAACGCCGTTCCGGTTAGCATTCGGATTAGAGGCCGTCATGCCGATCGAGTTCCAGGTACCGAGCTTACGGATCTAGATTAGGGAATGACTTAATGAAAAGGAATCAGAGGAAATTCGGTTAAAGGCTCTGTGTGAGCTAGAAGAACACCGACTGGCGAGCATCATGCACCTGGAATTGGAACGGCGAAGGAAAGTGTTTGTAGATCGGCACCAAAAAGGAAATGAAAAGATGTTCGAAATCGGCAAGCCGGTACTAGTGTTCCAGACCCAGATGGGTAAAATGCCAGGCAAACTACGGTGTCGTAGTGTAATTCGCACACTATGTGAAAAATTACATTTTTGATCTCTCCGGATGGGACATGGAGTACCAGGTGAGAACCGGAAGAAGGAACCGGTAAGGACCGAAACCGGTAAGGAGACCCGGCAAGAGCTGGATGAAGAAGGCCGGTGAGAGTCGGTGAGAAACGGACGAAGAGATCGGTAAGGAGGTCCCGGTAAGAACCGGACAAAGAAAACTAGCAAGCACCGGATGAAGCAGAACCGGAAAGAGCCGGATGAAGAAGGCTGGTGAGAGTCTCTCACTGGATGAAGAGACATATTTGTAAATAGAAGAAAGTAAAATATATATATATATATATATTACATGCATAGGGCAAGATTCGAACCTTGCACCTCCATGTTAATAATGTTAAGCCTTATCATTATACTAGCGTATTATGAATTTTAAAGTTATACTAAACTTTATTCCATGTAAAATTTCTAGACATGCATGGTACAAAAAGTTATTCATGCATAAACACTCGAGTTAAAAGAAAAGATGAGATAGAAAGCTAATCATGCACATGCAGTGTGCATGAAAACTAAAGATAGGAAAAGCATGATGCTTGCATGTGATAAACTTAGACTCTTCCAACACTATATAAGGAAGAGAGAAAGATGTATAGAGTTGTTGATTATTTTTACAAGGGTTGATTAATATAATATAATCGTGGGATCCACGAGTTTGCTAACTATTTTCCTCTCTTAATTTGAGTACTCACTAATACAATATACTCATGGGATTCACAAGTTTTTCATATCTTTCTTTCTTACAATATATTTCATATTCTTAATTGCCTTAGAATTTTCTTTCCTCCTAGTCCAAAACCCCAGCGGTTCCCACCCGACTCACGCAACGATCCGGAGCCGCAAGGCACGACACAAGTGGTGAACCCGACATGAAGACGGGTGGCAAGGAGATGGAAAATCAACCGGAGGCTAACAACATGATGATGATGTTCGAGTGGATGCTTCAGGAACAACGTGCGATGTCGGAGATAGTGGCGGCAGTAGAGCGGCTCGTGCAACGGATCGGGCAATTCAACAGAAAGGACGTATCACGCTATCTTCAGGACTACAAGGCGGAAATGCTGCGGTGCGGGATTTCGGAAGGACTGCAAGTGGCATCCTTCAACCGGGTGGCTGCCGACGGGCTTCAAGGAAGTATCCACAGGCTACGACAACAAAATCCGACGTGGGAAGCGTTTGAAGAGGCGCTAAAGACCACGTTCGCTATTGAGGACTCCTCCAAGGCAACGCGGAAAGAATTCGAGGATTGGGTAGAAACGCCGGACAAGGGGATGAAGGTCCTCGATGTGTTTTCGGCATTCGAAAGTCAGTTCGGGAGGTTGTCTGCGAGAGATGAAGCTATCCTCGCACCGAACAAAGTTATCATGTTCTTACGAGCCGTAGATATCCGGGACCGGAAGGAACTTGGAGTGCTTCTAGAGGACACAAATACCGAGAGTGGCCTCACCGAAACATGGGAAAGCGTGCGGGATATCGTCGCGCGATACACAAAGAGGGGGCAATGGCTTGCCAACGAAGAAAAGAGGGTTTCGGAACCGATTCCGAAACCGAGATCTGGATCGGAAGACCATCAACCGCAGGCTCGGGAAGCTACGACTGAGAAGGGAATCGACGCAACTACGGTGGAGCAGTTGCTGAAGGAGATGGAGAATCTAAAAATCGCGATGGTGAAGAAGTCGGATGACCGTCCCACAAGTTCCAAGTATATGGACCGTCGATGCATATGATGCGATAGCACCGAACATGATCGGAGGGATTGTGACGAGCACAAGGAAGCGCTACGACAGGATCTTATCTACTACGAGGGAAATCGGATTCATTCGATGGACTCTTGGAAGCCGCTCCGACCGAACTTCCGAAAAGGCGGCATGAAGAAGGTCCTAGAGGAGGAAATAGCGGCGAAGAACAATTACGCGACAACCGTGGGAATACATGTCAGGAAGTGATCGGGAGCAAAGGTGTCTTTTTGGCCGAAAGTGCTAGAAAACACTGAGAAAACCGACTCTAACGAGATCCAAAGCACTGCGGAAGGCATCCGCGAAGCTACGGGATGGGAGTGCCCCATCGACAAGAATAGCGTGTTTGCTTTATGCCAATTGCATGAAGTGTATGTAGATGAGAAGCGACGGCGCACGGATGAGGCGGCCGGTCCATCGAAGACACCGGAAAGCTAGAACTCCGGAGGTAAGGGAAAAGAAAAGATGATTCCGGCATTCAAGCTCGCCTCGGACATCGAACAACAAACGGACTTGAAAAAGCTGTTCGAGGAGAGAATCCTTGATACCCGGGTAGATTTTTCGCTTCGAGAATTACTCGAAATAGCGAAGAAGGAGTTCCACGATCTTCTTGTGGATCTCGTGAAGAGAAAAAGGAAAACTATGGAGGAGAACGCTCCAAGGGTGAATGCAAATACCGTTCTAATGAATGACACCGAATTGGAGGACGAAATACCGAATTCTCACTACACAAAGCCACACTGGGCACGCGCAACTACGGAGACTCCGGTCCGAATCGGTAACATCAAAGAACCCGTGCTAGCATTGATTGATCACTGATCGGAGATCAACTTGATGTTCAAGGAATTCTACCGGAAGGGTAAGTGGCCTATTAACACGAATCATGGGTGGAAGATCCGGGCGGCCACTAAAGCAACGGAAGATCTATTTGCGGCTTGTCCGAATGTGACGGTGAAGATCGGGGATGTAGAGATCAACCAAAATTTCTTCGTACAAGATGAGGTCTCACACTCCGTGATCCTCGGGCAACCTTTTATCATGGCATCACGGATGGAGACAAAGGTGCTCGATAGCGGTGCGGCTTTTGCACGAATTCGGAGCCAAAACGGAGGGAAATCCGTCCAATTCCTAACGGTGCTAGCAAATCATGAAAGGAACAAGAGAGAGCTCTTGTCCCAAACAAGAATGGATTTTTAGAGCGGATTGTTGTGGAGTGGGGAAGTGATAGTCCGAGAAGCCTTGATACCCCACACAGGACGAAACCTCTCGGTGCAAAACAAGTACAAATCGGTCCGGATTGGGCATCCATGTACACGGCCGTAACCGGAGGAATGAAGAAAGAATACCGAAAAGTGGAGGATAAGTTACGGTCGGCATCAATAATAAAAGAAGACGAAGAAATCGTGGGAATAGTCGAAGAGGTGTTCTATGGGAGCACACTACAACGGCTTGAAGAGCTCGCGGAAGATACAAACCAGGGAAACCGGGTAATTCCGGTGGAGTCGGTCAAGATGTACGAGATCATTGTGAAAATGGGGCCGGATGCGCTCCGCAAAAAAGAAGCAATGGTAAGTACGAAATACAAGACCGTGGAGAAGAAAGTGAAACTGGCCGCGGGACCGTTACCCGCATATAGCAAACAAAAGAGGAAAGAAGTCTCGGGGGATCCGACACTTCGGAAGTCCATGGATATCGGACAAGCCTTCACGGATGAGACCCGGAAGAAACTTCGGATCGGCGGAGGTGGGTTCCTATTAAAGAATGAATAAGAACGATTCCGTGGGATGCTAGAGCGACATTGGAGAGCATTTGCATTTACATCGAAAGAAATAGGATGCGTTGACCCGAAGATAGTGGAGCCGATGGTGATCTTTACGATTGACCATGTGCCGGGGAACCTGAAGCCGATTCCGGTGCCACGGGCGCATATTCCGAAAATCATCGACTTGCTCAAGGAGAAGATGGCGATGGGGATTCTAGAGCCATCAAATGCTCCATACTCAAATCAATGGTTTACGGTTCCGAAGAAGAATGGGTCACTCCGATTTATTCAAGATTTGCAATCGGTAAACAAGGTCACAATCCGGAACTCCGGAGTCAGTCTGGTAGTGGACGAATTTGCGGAAGCATTTGCCGGTCGCGTGATATACTCCATCGCAGACCTATACTCCGGATATGACCAATTCCAACTAGCTATGAAGAGCCGAGACATCACTACCATGCGGACACCGATAGGATTAGTCCGGATGTGTACGCTACCACAAGGCGCGACGAACTCAGTCGCACATATGATGAATGCAATGAACAAGGTGCTCCAGGATTGCATATCGGAGATAACAATGCCGTTCCTAGATGACATTCCGATGAAAGGGTGCGCGTTGGAAGAAAAAGATGAAGTTGTGGATGAACGGGGATGCCGAAGGTTTGTAGTCAACCATATCCATGATTGTGAGAAAGTGTTACGGAAGTTAGAAGATGTGCATCTAACACTTTCCAGAGAGAAATCGGCATTCGGACAAGAAGAAATATTGGTAATCGGACATCTATGTGGGCCCTACGGCCGAAGACCGTCACCAACCAAGATCGATGCGATTCAAGCTATGAAAGAAGTATGCGAGTCACAATCCGAAGTTTGAAGGTTTCTTGGAGCATGTGCATTCTACCACATATGGATTCCGCACTATGCACATATAGTGGACCCACTCTATCACTTGTTGCGGAAGGGTAAGAAGTTTGAATGGAAACCGGAGCATAGCAAAGCCGTGAAGAAGCTCAAGAAATCACTACGGAGGACAGAAGCACTAAAGAAGCCGAACTATGACCAACCGATCATAGTAACAGTTGACACAAGTCCAACCAGAATCGGATGGGTCATCAATCAAGCCGATCCGGAAGGTTCACGATATCCGATCCGATTCGGAGCTAAGGTTCTCAACGAAAGGCAACGCGGATATGCACAAGTTAAAAGAGAATTATGGGGAGTCATGTCGGCAATCAAATCGGATCGAGATTATTTGATCGGAGCCTAAGTAGTGATAAAAACGGATTGTCTTCCGATACTCGGGATGATGCGGTGTTGCATGATACCGGATGTGGCTATGCTAAGATGGATTACATATGTTAAGTCACTTAATCCGGAGGTAAGACACATCTCTGGAAAAGACAATGTTGTAGCGGATATGCTATCAAGGGCGCGGTTCGGAGATGACATAACCGAATCCGATAATGAAGAAGTTTCCGAAGAATACTTTGCTTTGGAGCACATATGCCGGGTGAACGTAATCCGCGAATTCCGGGAAGAAGAATACGAGGGAGAAAGCTTGCTGATCGGGAAAGTGCTACAAGAAATCGAGGAATCGAGGAAAATAAAGAGAAGAGAGCCGAGATCCAAAGTAAGAAGCGGCAAGTTCGAAAGTTCTTCTTGAAAAACAGATTACTATGGAGGGAGCCAAAAAGACCGGATGCCATACCACTTCGAGTAGTCAGGACAAAAGAGCAACGAAACCGGATAATGTCCGAATTTCACGAATCTGATTGGGCTGGACATCGGGGAACATGGGCAACATTTGGGAAGATCAAGCAAAGATATTGGTGGAAGAATATGTACAAAGATGTCGCGGAGTTCACGGAAAGCTGCGAGAAGTGTCAAATCTACTCCGGAGTTCGACACCGAGATGAGTTACATCCGACATTCTCACTGACAATCAACTTTAAATGGATGGTCGACATTGTAGCCATGCCAACCAGGATCGGACAAAAGAAGTACTTGGTGCTAGCTCGGGAAGATCTCACAAATCAAGTAGAAGGTCAGACGCTACAAAGAAAAACGTGTTCTGCGGTATGTCAATTTCTTTTGGAAGAAGTGTTTTGCAGGTACGGGTGCATAGGACAAGTGATTGCGGATCGGGGAGAACTTGACTCTGATAAAGCTAGGAGATTCTTCGCCAAACAGGGAGTTCGGTTAACACTAACAACAGCATACAATCCGGAAGCCAACGGGAAGGTCGAGCGAGGACATAGTCCGATCGTCAAAGCACTTGCCAAAGCATGCGACGGAAGGGTGAAGGATTGGCCGCAAATGCTTCCGTATGCACTATGGGCGGATCGGACGACGCATAGCTCCGTAACCGGTTACATGCCGGCAGAACTCATGACCAGACAAGCACCGGTAATGCCGATGGAAACCGCAATCGCAACATGGACAATGCTACCATGGAAGGAAGAGATGAGTCAGGAAGAAATACAAGCGGTCCGGATACGACAACTGGAGGGAAGACCGGAAGACATAGCGGAAGCAATACGCCGACAACAAGAAGCGCGATTCCGGAATAAAAGCCGGTTCGACACAAAGCACCGACTACAACCGCGGAAGATTGAAGAAGGAGATTGGGTGATTGTCTACGATAGTAGTTTGGATCATCAACATACAACGATGCGGAAGTTCGCGAAAAGGTGGTTTGGGCCATACGAGGTTCGGAAAGTTTTCGACAACGGAACTTACCGACTATGTGAGTTGGATGGAACAATGCTACGAGTGCCTATAGCCGGGAAATGGGTGAAGATTTTCAAGAAGCGGATTGATGAAGAACCCTATGTGATCCTAGAGAAGACCAACCAGAAAGATCGCGGTGATGCGGAAAGCAAAGAAAGTGGATTAGAACTCATAGTCGACTTAAGGAGAGAATCAGAGGAAGCTTCGGATGAAGGTGAATAGCAAGCATCGGGGACTTCGGCACATACCGGAGGATGTGCGGGTTAGGAGGGGGCGAGTGTCGTAGTGTAATTCGCACACTACGTAAAAAATTACATTTTTGGTCTCTCCGGATAGGACATGGAGTACCCGGTGAGAACCAAAAGAAGGAACCGGTAAGGACCGAAACCGGTAAGGAGACCTGGCAAGAGCCGGATGAAGAAGGCTGGTGAGAGTCGGTGAGAAACGGACGAAGAGATCGGTAAGGAGGTCCCGGTAAGAACCGGACAAAGAAAACTAGCAAGCACCGGATGAAGCAGAACCGGAAAGAGCCGGATGAAGAAGGCCGGTGAGAGTCTCTCACCGGATGAAGAGACATATTTGTAAATAGAAGAAAGTAAATATATATATATATATATATATTACATGCATAGGGCAAGATTCGAACCTTGCACCTCCATGTTAATAATGTTAAGCCTTATCATTATACTAGCATATTATGAATTTTAAAGTTATACTAAACTTTATCCCATGTAAAATTTCTAGACATGCATGGTACAAAAAGTTATTTATGCATAAACACTCGAGTTAAAAGAAAAGATGAGATAGAAAGCTAATCATGCACATGCAGTGTGCATGAAAACTAAAGATAGGAAAAGCATGATGCTTGCATGTGATAAACTTAGACTCTTCCAACACTATATAAGGAAGAGAGAAAGATGTATAGAGTTGTTGATTATTTTTACAAGGGTTGATTAATATAATATAATCGTGGGATCCACGAGTTTGCTAACTATTTTCCTCTCTTAATTTGAGTACTCACTAATACAATATACTCGTGGGATTCACAAGTTTTTCATATCTTTCTTTCTTACAATATATTTCATATTCTTAATTGCCTTAGAATTTTCTTTCCTCCTAGTCCAAAACCCCAGCAGTTCCCACCCGACTCACGCAACGATCCGGAGCCGCAAGGCACGACAACGGTTTAGATGGACTGGACCGTACTGGATCACACACGAGTTCAATGGGTCTTACCAGTTAGGGACACTTGCCGGCGAGGTGTTGGGTAAATGGGTCAACGGATTTATACTAAAGCCATACAAAGGACCGATGCCCAAGAACCCATTTGAACGAAGGGCCGACACCAAATTGGACACCGGCAGGCCAACCAAGATGGCAACCTGTGAGGAAATCGGCTACCACCAAGCCGGTAAGGAGGAGCACGAGCGAGCAACCGGGGAGAGCAAGACGACAGCAAACCATCAAGAGGCCGGCAAGGTGCGCGTTTCGGGTAAGGGTCCAACAGGACTGGAGAAAAATTAACTGCACAAGTAATTTCAAAAAAAAAAAATCGAATCAAAGAAATCATGGAAAGGAGTGGTGGGAACGGCCATGCAAACGAGGAGTAAAGAGGCACTTCAAAAAGGTACGAGGAGGCTATGAATAGGGCATTAAAACAACGCCACATGGCACATAATGCTATTATAGTACACAACCTACACACGAGTAGGCTCGAAAAAGGCGCCAAGATGCAGAGAGAAAAACCCCCACCCATCGAGACCTTCTTCTTTCGCGAACCAAGGAGAACAAACGCAGACAGACGTGTGAAGATCAATCGAAGAGAGCTCGCGCACAGAGAACCCCCTCACTCAGAACTTTCTCTCTCACACTCTCACCACCATCAAACCTCCCCAACGCTCTCCGACTTCGACGCAGAGATGGACTGCCAAACACTCTCTGAAGCCGCCAAGAAATGGCTACGGCAACACGGACTGGAGGGTTTCTTGACAATCATGGAGGCGGCGCCACACAAGGAGGCCGAAACGATTATCAAAGAAATCGACACAGAGTTGATCACGGAGGAGGCGATCTGTGCGTTAACAGGCCTTCCGGAGGGGGGCCTCTACACGATCGACAATCCTACCTCCGAGCAGCTCATCAAATATTTCGGTGAGTATTCTCTCGCCAACAAGGGCTACAGGACACAGGGCGGCGAAGATATGTTATTCCGCGAAATTGCCCGTGTACTCCATGAGTTCAGCCACGTATACCCTCGAACCCCCGTTATGCCTCAGAACCGAGTAGGCTTGATTATCGCAACGTACGAAGGGGTCAAGGTGGATTGGCCGGTGCTGATCGTCGACGGATTGTGCGCGGCCATTGATACTGTAAGAGGTAAGGAAGGCAAAGAAGGCCGGAAAATATGGTATGCGGTGACGCAATGGCTCACCCTATTGGCGCCACCTATCGAGCCCGTCCAGACCAAGAAACGGGGAAGAGTACCCGACAGCACCCCGAGAGCTGTTTCAAAACAGCAACAGTTGTTGGCCTCCAAGGCCACTAAGGGGAAGACGGCCGATGCAGAGAAGGCGGCAAAGGAGCGCGCCAGCCGGAAGCGACCGATGGACACGCACGAGGAGACATCGGCACGGCCACTGAAGAGCCCACTCCACCGACCGGTGTAGCAGGAAACGGACACCTTGGCGGCTAAAATGAATGTCGAGACTCGGGAGGAGGAAATGGAGGAAGAGCCTATGGAGCACCTCCAGTGGCGGCCGATGAAGAGGACCGCAGAATCAGCCGGGAAGCGTTCGGACCCACAAAAGGATGGAACGCCCGCAACCCACACTGAGACTCCCACGCCAAGGGAGGCACCGGAACCGATCACAGAAGTCCCTGCACAACAGAGAGCACCGGCAAGCCCCGTAACTCAAGAGCCAGTTATACAAATGCCAACCTCCTCAGCCGGCCAAGAACAAGCAGAACAAGTGCGGCCAGCCGAAACACAACCGGAACCTGAACGGCAAAGTGGGCAGCAGGTAGACCCAGAATTGCCGCTCGACGTAGAAAGGCGGGACCAGCCACCGGCATGTGAACACATCATCAGCCAACCCACCGTGCAGACGCAACAACAGGGCACCGGCAGCCAATGGCTCCGGTGGATAGGGGAACAAATTGCCGGAGTAGTCGGATACATAGAGGCGGAAGAAAGAGCGCAAACAGAATGGTTGCTAGTCACAACCAATGAACTAGAGACGGCCCGGTCAAGGATCCGGTGCCTCGAACAAGAGTTGGATCGGGTCACAGAAGACATGGCCAAAATGGCCTTAAACGCCACATAGATCCAAGCACTGGTGACTCCGGTGGATGTACATACGAATAAGACCCCAGAGACAGAAACTATTCCAGAGAAAGATGCAGCGCAAGCCCACGAGCTTGCCAACTGAAGGGACGAACTTGCCGCACAAGAAGCATTACGGAACCGCGAACGCGACTTGAAGAAGGCGGCCGAAGAAGAATTCAAGAAGACTACTGAGAACCTCCACCGGGCAGAGGAAAACCTGCGTAAAGGACATCAAGCTTACGACCGGCTAAAGGAGGAAAAAGAGAAATTGTTGCAGGAGAAAGACAAGCTGCGACGGATGGCAGAGACGGAAATCGAAAGGCTGAAGGAAGAACTCCGTCAACAGAAGGACCGGGAGGACCGCGCGTGCCGGCAGATCAACCAAAGGCTGAAGCAGAAGACAAATGATTTTGATCATCTGCACCGGCACTACAAGCAGCTGGAGGCGGAGTATAAGCAACAGTAGGAAAGGCTGGCCGAGCTCCGGCAAGAAATTGATAGGGCCACAACGGCACTCACCGATGAACGAGCGAAGAATTCAAAGCTATTGGAGGAAGCGGCAACGTACCGGATGGAGTTCCACAAGCAGAACATGAAGAAAAGGAAAGAGCGACAATGGTGTTACAGAGGTTGCAAACAACCTATCAAAGTCAATTGTCGCATTATAGGGAGCAGGAGGCGGACATGGTCAAAATCATCAAGCAATTGAAAGAGGAGCGACAAGCCGCGGAGAACAAATCACGGATGGGAACCGAACGGATCCAGTGCATCCTCCGAGCATGGCTCACCAAGACCAAACGCGTGATTGATGAAAGCTCTGTGCAATGGTGGACGAAATGGGCGCAGAATACGGAAATGGACTCCAATTGCTCAGGGCGGATGTGGAAAACCGGCGGAAAGAAGGTGACGACTGTTATACGCTGACATCGGAGGACTTCACCGCCATAAGGGATGAGTTGGCCGAAGATTTCACAGCCCTTGCGGATGAACAATTGGTGCAGGTCCGGTAGCTCATAGCTCAACTAGACGACGATCGGTTGGAGGCTCAAATCCAGTTTGAGAGCTATGAGGGGTCCCGTCTTCGGGAAGAAAAAGCAAGGTAGGCGGCAACGGTTAACCTCAGTGATGAGGAACCATCTCCGGTACAAGGACCAGACGGGGACCAAGCCGAGGTCAGTCAGCCAACGACAACTCCGACGGAGGAAACAACGAAGGAAACGCCGGTGCTAAAGCGACAAACGGAGCAGCAGCCCCAAATGGAGAAGGCATAAACGGAGCAGCCACTGCAGCAGCCACAAACGGAACATCAGCCACAACAACAACAACAGATTCCTGACGAGCCATTGGAAATTCTGGAGCAAAGCATTCTAGACATTTTGGACAAAGAGTAGCAAGGCCAGATAATGGGTTCGACGTACAAGGTACTATCCCATGGGCGTGCCATGTGTTACCCGGCCGGCAAAGAAGGCTTCAGGATGTCCAGACCAAAGTGTGAAAGGAATAGTTTATTCGGGAACTGTTGTAATTATTTTATTAATATGGACGGACGGACCGGAATCGGTATGCCAATCCGGATCCGAACCGATTCCAAATAGGTGCCGGTTGGCACCGTTTTGTACTTCGCACCGAAGACCTATATAAAGGCTCGGTTACAATGTAATTGACAGCAGATAATTAATAGAACTTATTTTCCTTAACCTTTCAGTATTGATTACCGTTCTGTACTCATTGTTATATCTTACGCGTGTTAATGATGTATTGCTAAATAACCAATTAAGGCCTAATTAAGCGTTGTGTCGTAAGTCATCTTGCCACAACACCCTTTGGTGAAGTGTCTTAAGTGGACACCCTGTGTTAGGCTGTTGTCCGGCCCTAGGATTAACATGTAGATTCTCCACGGCTTGCCATTGTCAACACTTATCAAGACGGCTACAAGCCTTTTTCACCGTCGTCCAGTCCGCTACCAAGCCATTTGGTTACGTTTCGTCCTCCAAAAAACCACCCAATTCTCTTTGGTCTTTTGTATCCACCACCTTCAGGAATAGCAAGACTTTATCTCCATCGAGAACTCGTTGATCAGCACTCAGAAGTCGGTTGTACTTCTGGTCGAATTCCGCATATACTCCCGATGCACACAGATTCTTTCCTTTCTTCTCGATCCAAATCATTAGTGTATGTCGAGTCATCTGTGATGCGTCTTCAAGCATGTATTTAGCAAGAAGTGCCTTCTCGAACTCCGCCCAAGTTGCATGCGCGTTTTCGATCTCTATGACACGCTCGCGGATTCCTGGTTCCACCACATGCTTGAAACTAGAAATTTGTTTCAAATCATGGACATCCCTCTGTTGCATCTCATTCTGATTGGTGGCAAGGAAATTCATGATATTCTTGCCACCAAATCGTCCAGATATCTCCACCGTTTGATCAACAACTTTGTCGATTAAAGCCTCTCAATCCCTCGCCTTCAGCATGTATTCCACAACGGACACTATGCCTTTCGTTAATTCCTCTCCTTGAGTTCCACTTGTCGAAGCCATCGTCGCACTTGATATCCTCTTGCCACCTCACTTCACGTCGGGTTCACCAAAGATGTCGTGAAAATACGACGACGACACGTGAACTTGGGGTAGGACCCCGGGGTCTCCGACCGAAGGATATCAGATTTGTATGTTTATATTAAAGAATTAATGCAAAATGAGAAAGATCCACAAATTTCATTTATAAAGGGAAAGAAATATTACAATCAATCCCAAGATTGGGATTACAAAAGTTTTAGCTTATGGAGATTACTAGAGTAATAGATTAGAAGAAACTAAGATACGGATTCAATAGGAAAATTAGGTTTTTTCTGGCTTCCATAAGAGATTATGGTTTATGAGTGATCTCTTCGTTGAGAAAATTAGGGTTTTCTAGCTTCCATAAGACATTAGGGTTTTTGAGTTCAATAGGAAATTAGGGTTTATGAGAGATATGGCTTCGTAAGATAAGGGAACCGAGAAGGAAAAAAAAAAAAAAAAAGATGGAGAAAAAAATTGGAATATTATGGAGTTCTCCGATGATCATAGCCTCCCATGATCCTTTGCATGCGTCCCCTTTTAGTTGCATGGCCTCCATTTTTAGTTGCATGCCTTCCACATGACCTTTACTTTATGCATGGCCTCCACCTTTAGTTGCATTCCTTCCACATGACCTTTACTTTATTTTACTTTACTTTAGTTTAGTCACATGATCCTATAATCCGTAAATTTTAGCCCATGCTTTGATCCATCCAGTTCGGTTCCGGTTCAATCTCCAGTTCCATCTGGTTGTCGGCTCCATCCGGTTGTCGGTCGCCGGCTCCGCCTGGTCTCTGGTTGCCGAATCCATCCGGTCACCGGTTGCCGGATCCGCCCGATCGCTGGTTGCCGGATTCGTCCGGTCACCGGCTCTGTCCAGTTTCCGGTTGCTGGCTTTGCTCGGTCACCGGTTGTACACCGGTTCCATCCAATTGCCGGCTCCATTCGATTTTTGGTACTATCACTGACCAGTTTGAGTTCCTTCACCGGCCAGTTTGAGTTCCATCACTGGCCGGTTCGAACAACTTAGCCACATCTAGCGACTTAGCCACATCTGTCCTTCTAGACAAAAGTGGCCCAAGCCCAACTATTTCTTTTGTGCTCTTAACACATATATGAGAAATGATGGTTCTCAATCTGCTTATATAGATGGCTCCTAAAGTTTCCTATCTATGTGGGGTACTTCAAAATTCTATTTTCCTTATCTTCTCAAACTTCATGTCCACCTAACATGATATGTAGTTGTCCATTTTATATGTAGTAAAATGCGTTTTGAAGCTCTTGAGTACATCCATATTTCTATAACAAGTCACTAATCTAATCTAAAATAATTATTTCATTATTATTTTTTTACATAGTGTGTGAAGATTCACATGACACCGTCTTGACATCCAACTGTTCGATCTCCAGATCCATGCTAGTAGTTATGCTCAGAACAGTTCTAATGGATGTCATCTTCACGATTGGAGCGAATATTTCGTCAAATCCGACGCCCTTTTTCTGTTGGAAACCCTTCACCACAATGCGGGCTTTATACCTAGGCCTAGGCGCACTGTCAACTTCTCGAGTCTTCACCTTGTAGACCCATTTGTTCTTGAGTGCTCTCTTACCTCTCGATAATTCTACCAGGTCGTAGGTGTAGTTTTCGTGCAAGGAGTCCATCTCATCTTGCATCACGTTCAGCCATTTCCCTCTGTGCTCGTCAACAATAGTTTCATCATAGCCCTTTGGCTCACCTTCACCAGTCAAGAGGATGTATTGACTAGCATATGTTGTGGTGTGCTCCTTTCTCTGAGTGGGTATCTCCTTCCACTCGTTGTTGGCTCTCGTTCGGATGTCTCTCCCGACTCTCCTCTTTGCTTGAGTTCATATATGTCGATCTGCTTTTCAAGGTTGGAAGACTCCAACTCATATTCCTCGGTCGACCTTAAGAGCTCTACCGACTCAGACTCATAGTCGGTTGGTCTCTCCGAGTCGACCAACTCGGAATCGGTTGTGTCGACTGGCTGTCTCCGAGCAACCGACTGTGTCGGTTCACTTGGCCTCAAGTCGATAGTAGTGGAGGTTGACTAATTAGTCGATTCCGGCTTCTGTTGCTTCCAGTCCTGTATGGTATTGTCTTCCAAGAAGACTATGGCTGGAATCCTCACAACCTTCTCGTCGACTAGGTTCCATAGCCTATAGCCAAACTCATCTTCCGAGTATCCCATGAATATGCATGGTTTCGACTTGTTGTCGAGCTTCGACCTCTGATCCTTAGCCACATTCATATATGATAAACATCTGAACACCCTCAGCTGTCGGTAGGAGATTTTCTTTCCTATCCACACCCTCTGTGGGACATCACCCTTCAATGGCAATGAGGGAGACCTGTTGATCAGGTAAACAACTGTATACATCGCCTCAGCCCAATAGGATTTCAGCAATTTAGCATGAGAGAGCATGCTCCTTACTCTCTCCATGATTATTCGATTAATCCTCTCTACAAGCCCATTCAACTCAAGGGTCTTTGGTATGGTGTATTCGATTCGAATACCCTGGGCTTTGTAGTATTCCTCAAACTGCCCTTTATATTCGCCACCATTGTTGGTTCGGACAGCCTTCAACTTCTGACCCGACTCCCATTCGGCGCTTGCTTGGAACTCCTTGAAGAACGACAGTACTAGATCTTTTGACTTTAATACGAAAGCCCACAACTTCCGACTGTAGTCATCGATAAAGGTCACAAACTATTGTCCGCCTCGGTGTGACGGAGCATCTACATAACACACATCCGTGTGTACTAGTTCCAATGGCACTTCTCTTCTCCGTGGTGGTATGGAGTGGAATGTTGCTCTGTTCTGCTTTCTGACTAAGCAGTCGACACACTTCTCCAGGTGCACTCCCTTTACCTCTAGTAGAAGCCTTTGGTCGGCCAATAGATGCAGTCCCTTCTCACTCATGTGGCCTAGCCTCTTATGCCATATTTTTCCTCCCGAGTCGGCTACCACATTCACTTCCGAGTTGCGCAGTCGGGCTTGCATCATATACAATGTGCCTTCCTTCTGTGCTCGGGCCACTATAAGATTTCCTCGGCTAAACTTCCACTTGCCATTCCGAAAACTACCATTGTAGCCTTCGTCGTCCAGTTTTCTTGTCGATATCAGATTCAATCTCATATCAGGGACGTGTCTAACATCCTTCAGAGTTAGCCAACACCTCGTTGGCATCGTCAAGCAGACACTTCTGATTCCGGCTATACTCTACACTCCCCACTTTCACCCATCTTTACATAACCATGGTCACCGGCTATGTAAGACGAGAAATACTCTCTCGACGGAGTTATGTGGAAGGATGCCCCGGACTCGATCACCCAAGTGCATTCTTCGCTCGCAAGGTTTGCACTTGTTTGTTCGCAAATGAACAACTTTTCTTCATTGCTTGTAGCAATGGCTGAAGTGCCCTTTTCATCAGGAATCTTCCTGGGTTCGACACCATTACCGACACTTTTGTCCTTCCTCATGTGTCGGTAGTCCTTCTGGAAGTGTCCAGGTTTTCCACAATAGAAGCACACCAGCTTACCTCTGGACTTCGACCTGGCTTGAGACTTTTCTCTCCTAGGTGGACTTCATTGCCGGTTCCTCCCTCTGCTGATGTGTTGAGTCAAATTTGACTCTGACTAGACTAGAACACCCTTGCCCTTCCTTCTCGATTCTGCATTCAGGATGCTTGTCTTCACCTCTTGTAAAGACAAGTTCTCTTCTTGATAGGAGGTGCTGAGAGTAACCAACAGGTTCTCCCAGCTATCCGACAGTGTGCACATCAGCAAGATGGCTTGCATGGCATCATCGAGGGGAAACTTGGTTTCAGCAAGTTGATTTACATACCCCATGAATGTGTTGATGTGTTCAACGATGCTCTCACCATTTTTGTATTTCAACCATACGATCTTTCTCATCAGTAAGGTTTTATTGAGGACGTTCTTCCTCTCATATAGACCTGACAGCTTCTACCACATCTCGTGGGCATTCGTGTCGTTCGCCACATGCTGAAGGACACTTACATCGATGCACTATCAGATGGTGGTCACCGCCTTTCTGTTGAGACGTTTCCATTCCGACTCTAATACCCCCGTGGGTATTTCTACTCTATCGATCGGCTCGTGCAAGTCTTTGACTATGAGAAGTTCCTCCATCTTTATCTTCCAGTCTGTATTGTTCTGAGAGTTTAGAACTATCATTCCTGGGAAGCCGCTCACACCTCCTTCTATGCTTGCACCTCAAGCTCAGATACTAGTTTGTTGAGAAACAAATCGTCAATCTACAATAAAGGAATGCGTTGAAATACACAGTTTGGAAACACTGAAGACAATGTGCACTGATTTTACGTGGAGAAAACCATGGAGAACGGAGCTTCACTATATATATATAGTGGATATACAAGGACGGGATTAGAGTACAACACTCTCTAATCTGAGTGTATCAGCCATGCAAGGCTCTTACAGAACACGGTTATGGCGCCGCTCACACAGTCTCTCCTAACGTTCTCACTCTTCTCTATCGTTCTCTACAACAGAGGATCACACACTGTTCTGCCTCACTCACCATTAACACTACTTGCCCTAGGTGTATTTATATTTATACCTTGTCTGGGCTATTTACAAATGTAGCCACTACTACACAACACTATTATTATTATCTATAATAATAAGTGGCCATCAGTCGACCCTAGTGTTGATTGTCCCGCCGGTCCGCCGGTCCGACTAGTCAGCCTAATCATCGACCATCTAGTCGACCCGATTAGTCGGTCGCGTCTTCGACCTGGATCTCCTTTTTGTCAACTCACCCAGTCAACTCTCACAGTCAACTTTCTTGCAGTTGACTCTTCAACTATCGTTACTCGGCCCGAACAGTTTGCTCCTCCTAGTCTTCGACAGTCGGCACTTCTTGGCCCAAACAATTGGCTCCTCCCACTAGAGGGACATATTCCTAACATAAACTGCAAAGTGTTAACCATAACCATTTTAATATTCACCAACATGTAACTAATGTAATTTTTCAGGAACAAGGGGAGACGATGAATGTGGACACACCTACAGCACTCGACCTCTCTCTTGATTAAGTGGAAAGGCAAGGAATTCAAAGCAACTCGACATGGAGTAGACACAATTATTAGAAAATAAGGGAATGTGAACTACACTGCCTAGAAGCTATGGTTGGGGTATCTTTTACATTGGAACCACTGGCCATATCCACATCGAAACCCTTTGACCCCCCGCTTCTTTTCGAGAGACTTGGATGGAAATGAAACTAGGCCTAGTATAAAGCCATTTCCTTATAGAACGTGTTTTTTTACTAGAACTCTTTAGCTCAAGTTCTTTTTTTTTCTTTTAATTTCGATGAAAGGGTAAATACCCCATTTTTGTTGCAAATCAATTGTCTCATGGGCCAATTTTGTTCTTAAAAGATGTAAATATCTCTCTCTCTCCATCTCTCTCTCTCTCTGATCACCTTTTAACCCTTCGAGTATTAATGGAGGAAAGTCACCTTTGAGGTATTTAGGTTTATCTTGTTGCTACGTAGACTTTAAAAAAGCTTTTGATATGGTACCTCATGAGCATCTTTGGAGGCAAATGGAAGAACTCAAGGTGCCAAGTGAATATATGCTTTTGGCTCCTCTAGTAATACATTTTCGACACTTTGGTGACATCGGTGCTTCTCTATGGGGTTGAAGAATGGAGTGGTAACATTCCAAAATCTACTTGGAAAGAGTTTGAAAATGTCCAAAAACATTTTCTTACAAAGTTTCTACAAGTTAAGAAACAAACGCGATACATCCTCCTCCTTGAGATGGGATCACTTCCCATTGAAATCACGGTCATGGAAAGGGTTGTTGAATACATGCTTAAGGTTCAAAAAAGTCCCTCATATCGATTTCCGACAATCGCATGGGAAGCAAGTAAAAGGATCCAAAAGACACATAACAGAAAAATATTGTGTTATGGTTGGATGCAAGATATGAAAAAGTGGTTTGGTAGATGGGATGCAACACATTTGCTTCATGATGCATCACTAGATTCCTCTGTAAGTGAGGCCTTTTTGCAACACCAATGTATCATGACATGGGAAAAATATGGAGGATCACGCTTCACTCATTATACTACACATGTTGCACCTAACTACAAAACCATGCTCTTCGTGGAATGGGGAAACAACCCATTCCGTTGGCTTCTATTCGAACCGTTTCTTCCATGAGACTTAGCTCACATGCATTGCGATGTGAGATAGGGTGTTCGGGCACAAGTGATGAGAGTGGTCGATTATGCACACTTTGCCCTAAATAAGTTCGAGAGTCAGAGTATCACACTTTGATACAATGCTCTACCTTTGATCATATTCAACCATGCTTTCCACACATCTTCGACCAAGCCCAATCCTTGCATGAATTTCTCTCACAAGCACAATGTGCACTCTCGATTGCAACATTCAGTGGTAAAGTTCTTGAACATCGAGAGTCGTTACTCACTTTCTCGCATATCACGTGAAACGTAATATTTTTGGTCTCATAGATCATATATGACCTCCGAAGACGATAATATAATCTATCTATCTATATATCGCAATACTTTTGTTTATAAAACACAAAATTTAACTACTTGTAAGTAAAAATCATAAATATTGTTGCCCTCACTTACTATATAGGGACATGCACAAAAAAGTTGAATATTCACACTAAAAAAGAAATTCCTAGATAGGCAAGCATTCACATTTTCCATGTAAGTATACCTTTCAACATTCTAATATATACATTTATTCCATGCCTTTCATTAGACATGAAAGCATTGTACATATTTCAATGATATTACAACCCTCAATACCTTAAAATTTGGAATACAGTGTCGAGTAAACATGTGTGCCTATGTTATTTGAGCTAGACCACAGGGGTCTTGGATCAAGGAGGATGCACAGATTAGGGGGGCAAAATGTAAGGCACTCAAAGACTTGGAAGAGTTGAAGGCTTGTTCGAGTCGAACAATCGTAGGAGCCGAAGGCTCGTAGGAGTCGAACGTAGATGGCGCGAATGTAGCAATGGAGTTGAACGTTACCAAGGACTTGAGTGTAGATGACGACGTGAAGGTAGAAAAATGATGATTCCATGGTCACAATAGAGTAATGCTCGATTAGTAACAAACACCACGTTTTTAGTGCCCAAACGTACTAGTAGACAAAGAGTTTTTGTTACATATGTTGGGTCAACTTTACCAAATAATGCCATGATTTCGATGGCTTTTACAAGGCAAATAGTAAACCAAAATAGGAAATGAAAGATGACTACAAGTTAAATACTAAGCTAAAAAAATGGAAAGGAGGCTTGAGGAGGTGGTCGAATTCCGGTGAAGGTGCGAGTAAAGTGGCCATCAAGAACTTGCCTACATTCAATGGCAACGACCAATGGCCTTAGAGTTGAAGTAGGGTTCTCAGCCACTTCATACTCCCCTTCTATGATTGGTGTGTGAGTTCGCCAAATCCCTTCTTTGAAGCCACCCATGTTTAACAAGCTTGGTGATGATGGAGACCACAGTGACCACATAAGAAGAAGAGGAGGTAGAGAAGAAGCGAAGGAAATGATTTACCTTCTCGCGAAAATCTCAAGTCGAGCTCCAAATACCAAAATGCAAAACCTTAAAAGAAAGAAAGAAAGATGTTGAAGAAGAAAGTCAATGATAGACGAAGTGCCAAAATCCCCAAAGAAAAATTGAAGAAGAAAATTTTTTGAGAGAGCAAAATCAGCCCCCTTTCATATTAAATGTAAATATTCCTATTTTTCTTTGGAAAAGACAAAGGAGTACATTGCCATTAATTCATACAATGTTGACCTCTACACCCATTAATTCATACAAGGCTCTAACCTCTAATCCATTGACTCTTAATTATTATTTTTATATTCTCATAAATACATAATATGTACAAAATGTGGCCCCATTGCTTTCACTTTTTCTTACGTTTTCCACCTTTAGGCTCACCACATCACGATAGCTAAGCCAAAGAACAAGGGCCAATTTGACAAGACGCAATGACTACGTCCCAAGAATATCAGAGAAGGTAACTGAGTGATTGTGTACGACATCAACCTCGTCAATCAACGTAGCTCAATACAATGTTCGCGAAGTGGTGGCTTGGCCCATATGTGGTGACAAGCGCAAATAACACTACCTACCACCTCGTCGAGCTCAACAGAACAAGGATAGCAGTACCCAGAATTGGTAAAAGAGTCTAGGCTTCATGATACGAAATGAAAATGAGCCGAACCTAGATGGCCTCGAAGAAGAAGAAGAACACAAAGATGAGCAAGCTACAAGTCAGAAGGACAACAAAGATCCCTAGTGCCAAATCCAAGTCTTCAAGCTTTCTCTTGAGTTGTCTTATCCTTTTTGCCAAACCCACCTAAATGGGTATCTCTATATAAACTATAAATTAATGAGGACAGACTAGTTTGGATCCTCTCTATGTGAATTTCACAATATTAGTGTGGTGCTAGGTAACGTCAGTTGACGTCACCTTCACAGTTGGCGGTGGAGGCGGTGACTGTAATGGAGAGCAATGGCTGATAACAGGTGACCACAAACGTTGAAGGGCAACAATAGGCAGCAAGGCAGATGAGGAGGCAAGAGTCGAACCGTCAACTCAGAGTTGAAGGCTCAACGGAGGGAGGATTTGAAGGCTCAATAGTCAAAGGGGTGTTACCAAAATTGTGTTCCACCCTTCTCCTCGAAAATTTATGGGTAGATGCAATTCCTCGTTTGGTGGTTGGAATTGAGATCCCAAAAATCCATCACGATCCTTGAAACTTCTGATGCAATCCTCATGGCAAAGTCTTCTTACCAAATATGCGAAATATATATTATATTAAATTTTGTAAGAAATAGTAAGTTAAGTACATCGAGAAAATTCTAGGCTCCATTACATGGACTAAATAAGAGACAAAACAAGCATAAGACGAAGATAGGAGTAAATAGAGAGGACAAGATCATGAGTGAAGCCTGAGAGGGATATCCTCGAGTTTTGGTAAGAGGTCTCAACGAATGACGGCCTTTTGTCGTCGTTCATCTCGCAAGCCCTCTTTATTCGCAACCCTAGCTCTCTCTCTTGAAATCCATAGTGCTTCCACCTCATCTCTCCTTTCCCCCCTTAACAATGAGATATTTTCACATTTTTATAGGATTCGAGAGGCTCTCTCCCAAATAAAAAGGGTGGGTGCTTTTTTACTTTAGCATGCACCACATTTTTTTCTCCGCTTGCATCCTATACTTTTTCTTTAACACCTAATGCCAGCAAAAAGCTAATTATAATGTCCACCATTCCATTCATTTATCCGCTTAGTCTCCTATGGTCCAAGTAAGATTCAAACCTTTAACTTCCCACTCATAACACAAGCTCTTACAAAGAAATGTAAGCCTTTTTATTATACTTAACTCCAACTCATATGTTTTTCTTATCACACCCTTGTTCTAGCATTCAACTTTTAATATATATCAACCCTAACTCAATTTCTTCTATAGTCTTCCCACATCACAACAGCGTGATAGTCAAGGATGGGACGTGAGATTGACATTATTCAATGCTCAACATATAAGGTAATTCACAAGAAGTATGAGACTTGTTAGTTGGGCATGATAATTTATGTGCCTTAGTCAAATTTCCACCAAGAAGGGTGAGCACATACGTGTGTGCATTATTTTGTTTTTACTACATAGTAGCAACGTCCCATCCTAGGAAGGAGTCACGTCCAAGATGGTACGTTTATTTGGTTAGATATTTCCCATCTACATTGGCATGTCATGTCCGATGAAAAATCCATTGTGCTCTATTGTACCAAACCTTTCATTTTCCATTTTGGTCATTACATCCTACCTTTAATTTCTCACAATTTTTTATTGTGAGTACTCTTCATTTTGTGCCTTCACATGCATAGAGAGATGCCAATTGCAAATGAACCAACTTGACCGCAGAAGTCAACTTGCTTGTGTTTTTGAACATAAACTACACTCGTGTGTTGCTTCTGTATACCTGACATAGACTTACCTATAGATCAAAGGGAGTTTTTACACTTTCATCAATGTCGTTAGCCTTGGGTTCGGACCAATGTATTCCCTCTTGGTGGGAAACCGAGCAGGAATGAACGTCACACACTCCAAAGCTACTAACTAACTTAGCTTAGGATTAACACTAATCGCTCTCTCTTTCTCTCTTGCTTTACACACTCTCTCTCTCTCTCGTAATGATAGACAAGGTGAAAGCAAAGAAAGTACTTTATTAATAATAACTCTTCTTGATACAAAAGAGGTTTGACAACATACAAGAGATAAAGATTAGGGTTTGGCTCCATTAGTGATAGAAAAGGAGCTTAATGCACTAATAGGAAGAGATCTATCGAGAATGAAGAATAGTTGTAAAAGCCACCAAAATGTTGCGTTTATTGCCTTTTTACAAAGTAAGTGGCTCTCTTTCAAACTAGATTGCCCATATGGCTACATTGATCCTTCTTTGGTTTGTTCTATCCCCCTTTTCCCATGGTTTGTTGAGCTTGGTGTCTTTGTTGGTGTTGTGATCTTCACAAGCAGTTTGCCGAGTGCTAGATACTTAACAACTTGCTTTCATAGAGGTAATATATTTCCAACATTGGTTCAATTTAATAAGGTTAGAACAACCTAGTTGAAGGTATGAAAGAGAGAGAATCCATATTGGTATTGCATCCATTCTTATTTTCTTGTGAAGATTGATATCTTCATTTAATCCTTCTTTGTGAATATCCACATATGAGCCTTTGCTCACCCTTTTCTAAGCGTTTGAGACCAAACGAAGTATTCAGACATTGACAATATGTTGCAGTTTGTACCAAACAGGGAAATGTTAGTGTTTCTAAGCAAAACTCTCTTACCATTTTCTTTCCTTTGATTTCACATGGCCAAACTTATTACATGAATAACATGGTCTAGCAAATTTGGTCAGTCTCACTCCAATAGTTGGATCATCCGAGTTGATTGCGATATTTGCAAAATAAGAACACCCAAGCTCCAAAGAATGAAAAATTTGTTAGAAGTGCTTGTAGCTATTCTAGATTGAATTATACATAGCAAATGATTCCTATTTAATGATTCCTATTTCATGGATTGTCAAGTACTTCCATCTTCATTGGACATTCGTGACAAATGAATCTCATTTTAGAGACTAAGACCATGGAAGTGCATGAACCAATAACCCCTCTTAAGTTCATGTAGATTCTTCTAATATGCCTTGTACTTTAAGTCTATGCTTCACAAAAGGTCTTAGCAAGAAAGCAAATTCTATGATTCCTTGACTTTTGACACAGAATATATCTATTGCCATGCATCATTAGCAAGACACATGTTTCTAAGAAAAAGGAAAGAGAATAACATCATTTGATAAGTTATAGGGTCATCACAAGGACATGAGGTAACACTAGCTTTGACCTACCCTATGCGTGCATACAAACAACACATGTATTTGTTTGTGAGCTGTAATTTCAAGACTATCTCGGTTCATGCTAGGTAGGTGCAACCTTCTACTTTATTCTGATGTCACAACCTTGTTCCAAACCTGAATTCATTCATGAGTGCACATCACAAAAGCCCATCCCTTTTATCATCAGACAAGTAGACAAAAACTACACGCAAATACCTTCTTTTATATCATTGTCTCCCAAACTTGTGTTAACTATTATCAGGACGCATCTCCAAACGGCACCACATACATGCACATCTACCTCATTCCTATCACAGATATGACTTCGTTAACAGTTAGTACGCATTACAATCTACAGGCAGGTTTCCTGTAGAAATAACAATGAAAGACCCTATCCCATTCCATCTCATGGGTGGATGATGTTAGAAACAGCACTAACAAACTCCTCACATGTTTTTAAATTTGTATATGATTAGGTTGGCCATTAATGACGACCACTTTCATCATTAAATTTGCATGTGGTTAGTTTGGCAATTGACGGACAGACAATTCTACTCATTCGTGACCACAAAAGACTAGACAAATACATAAAAAATGATTTGACTAAAGGTTGGATGGTTCCATGGATCCATCCCTTCATGTCAAGAGAGAACAAATAGAGAGAGAGGGATCTTTCTCTTCATCAACAGTACATTACACATTACATATGTCTCATTAATCTAAAAAAACAGAACACATGTTATTCAAAACAAGAGAAGAAGAAGAAGAAGAAGAAGAAGAAGAGGCCAGTAGTACTATGTTAATGATAAAGCCAGACTAGGCTGATACCTGTCCACTCCAAAGAGAGCTAAAGTAACAAAACAAAGAAAAATAAAGGCTTACTACATCTTCAGATTTGGTTTTTGTTTATGACGATAAACGAACATAGCATTTGCACATTAAGGGGACAGCGGAAAGGGAAATCAAAAATCATAATTACTAATTAACTAACCAACCAGTTTGTTTATAGAGAGAGACTACTACTCTATTAACACACATCCAAAACCATCATAATAATTAAATGATTTATGCATTGTCCATGTTAAGACTTCTGTCCTTAACTAGATCTACGAAGTGCGAGGATTGGCTGGATGCCTAATAAGAACCGCATTCTCTTCCACGTGCATGACTTGGCGCATACCAATCAGCGAAGTGACTATGCCTGGGGTCGTTCTCACGAATTGAGCAGCCGCTTGTGCATCTGTCCGTTGCTCTCCGAGGTCTGCGCTAACCTTCCGGACATCAGGATCAAGATTCTTGCAAAGATTCCCTTGATTCAAAGTCGCTGAAGTCATCACCGAAAGTCCTAATTGATGGGCAGCATGAAGTAAAGGCATTCTTCTTCCCCTCACAGGTTGTGAGGGCTCTTTCGCCGCTTGTTGTAACCTTGAGTTATATGGTGCTTGCACTATCTTGAAATGATGGTCTTCTCCAGCTATGTCTTTAGCATATGACAGTATCTCTTCTAAGGGTAAATGTTGCTTATTGCTTGCATTTACACGGAATCCATTCCATGTAGCAATGCCATACATGGCAATCTTGCCTTCTGCACAACACTCTTCCATCGCGCCAATCGCTGCCTTGATCCTTGGAAGCAAGGTGGAGCGTGAAACTTGGCTAAGTTGTGTCTCAGGGTTATGAATGAAGTAAATATCAATTGTTTCAAGACCCATATTTCTCCTCGAAAGTTCGACTTGGTTCTTCAAATACGCAGGTGACAAGCAATGACAACCGCCCACAAACTCATCCCGTGTAAATAGATTTGTCTTGATGTAAGTATCATCAATATAAGTATAAGGATCTATGCTCTCTCGGTAATCAAATGCGAGAAAACCTGCCTTGGAGCAAATGACAACTTCATTTCTATTAACAATACCTTGTTTGATGGCCATGGCAAGGGTATGACCAATAAGGAGTTCACTTCTCATGGTGCGATAATTCGCAGCGCAATCAATGACATTGATGCCGAGGGTGAGGCTGCGAGTGAGAGATTCCATGTATTCTCGGTCAACAGAATCATTGTCTGGGCCGAGGTATGTACCAATACCAATGGAAGAGACAATGAGATCACCAATTTTGCCTCCCGCCCGTAAGACACGGAAATGTCCGGCCGCTGCTCCTGACCCGATTTTCTTTGCGTAGTTGGCCGTGCCCGCAGCATCTGCGTGCCCAGGTATGTAGCTACTTGGCGATGTATTATATGCTGGCATGGAGGAAAGAGGCCTTGCGCTTGTAGAAAACCCTAGCCATGAGTTTGACGGTAACCCTAATTCTCTGCCCCTTTGCAGAAAGCTACCTCTTGCTGAGGAGAGCTTGAGGGAAGATCTAGCTCGTCCAAACAGATGATGGGCCATCGCTCGCTCCGTCAGAGTTAGAGCTTTAGAACAGGCGCAGAGACAGAGAAGAGATAGACAGAAACCCTAACAGAGAGTAGGAGAGACAATCAACAAAACCCCCCTCTCTGATCTAACTTTATTTAATAAGTAGTAGAAGAAAGAAGAAAGAAGAAAGAAGAAGAAGAAGAAGAAAACAAAACAAAACAAAACCCCTCCTCCCCCAAAACCCTTCCCTTCACCTTATATGTATGTATGTATGTACATATTTCTTCTTTCTCCATTGGGACGGACACACACACTCACACACATGTTGTTCATACATACATGTATGTACATATGTATGTATGTACATACATGTTGGTTCAATCATGTATGTATGTATGTACATATGTACATAATCCCTTTCTTTGGTTCCCAACCTTCGTGAATTGGGATCAAGGACATGGATGGGATGGGGTAGGTACATACATGGATCGGATGGAGTTCCCTTTTCACCTCACACCAACTTTTAGATTTGAGTCTTATTCAACAAACAACAACGTTTGGGGGTAACGCTCCTACTTTGGCGATTGACACGAGTCTTACCCATTCGTTCCTAATCTTATGCAACCAATAAATAGGTTATTCTCTCGCCCCCTAAGGTATTTACCTTCTCCAACATACCACCATGATTGTCTAGTCTCTATATCACAAAATACCTACAATCATCTCTTTACGACTTGAAATATTCATATGATCAATAGTCAAGTGTATTCTCTTTGTATTATATTCGAACTATACATGTAATTAACAATCAGCAATGGTCTGGTTCGGTTTGAGAGTGTCGAAACCGAACCGTTTAAAATTTTTGAAACTTGAACCGAACCGAACTGAACCGTTAAACCGAATTGTTAAAAAAATTCAAACCATTAAAACCGCAATTTCGTGGTTCGGTTTCAGTTTTTAACTTAGGTCAAAATTCAATTTTTAAATTTTTAAATTTTCAAAATTTTAAAGATTTTCCTAAAATGTGAGAATAAAGCTTGGAAATGAAAAGATTGCTTTAAAATTTATTTATTTAAAAATTATTTTTCTTAAATTAAAAAATAAAAAAATAAAACCATTAAACCGTGGTTTCTAGCTTCTGAAACCGAACCATTTAAACCCTTAGGCCGTTAAGCCACGGTTTCGCATTTTGGTTCGGTTCGGTTCAAACCGAACCGCTACCGACTGTTACATGTAATATTATTGCTCTATAACTTAAATAATTCAACATGACACTCGCTAACCTTCCCAAGCCCTAGGTTTATTCCTAGGCTAAGAAATCCATCCCCACCATCTTAGAGGCTCCCTCACTTTTTATTTGTGAAGAAGTGCCCAATACCCCTTAGGTCTTATTGGCTAGTACCAACTACTATTTCTTTCATTTGTCGCCATTTGCCTTTTGGAATGGGAGTAGCCACTAGCTTCACATTTCCATCCATTGTTTTATATTTCATATTGACTTCAAACTCATCTATTGCAACACTGTGTATTTTATACGGGGCATTCAAAATCCCCATTTTCTTCTTTTTGAAGGTTGATGCTACAACCTGTTATTGACCCCTCAATTGAGCACACCCATAGAACGAGCCTTTCTTCTCATACATTGGGCTCTCCTTTGCCACTTGGTTTAGAGTTAAAAACCAAGCTATAAGTAAGATATAAAAATACATACAAATACACACATAACTACATACATAGACATTCATCATTTTTTTTATCTTTATTTTTGTATTTTCTTATAAAAAGATATCCTGTCATTAGTATAAACAATTTACAAGATTTTAAAACCTCTATGTGATCGGCGGGGGGAACAACCATTTCCACAACTTCCAATGTGGCCTTATTTCTTCTATCATTGGATTGATGTACCATTTACGATCGGCATATCCAATGATCCTTATCTTGTGCTCAATAGCATAGGGTAATCTATCACCATTTCCCCCGACTGCGACAATTGGTTTGTTTCATCCACCTCAAACAACCAGTATGTCTTATCATCTGAATACCCCTTCATAGCGAAGAGTACTTCCAATCTTGAAAAAACCCCAACCCATCTATGGTTAGCATCATTGGGTGGTATGGGAAGTCTACTCATAGCTTCCTAAATTTGTTGATACATTATTTGGCCGCCATGCATATTATGTAGGATTTCTTTTTGCTCGTCTAATGAATGCGATACAAATTCTTTCCAAGTCTAAACTGTTTTCGCAGGACCTTCTGTCATTTTCCCGCACGATAGCCATTGTCTAGAACCCAACACTGAACCATCTGATGTTGTAAACAATGGGTTCCAAACTATCTTTTGTCTGAGATACTCAACATAATGTTTGGGGTTAGGTTTATTATGAAGCAAACCAGATAATACTTGTTTCCATGTTTAAAATAATGTCCTAATAAATTTGTCTTCCCATCTATTCGCTAAAGGTACTAGAAAATTTTCCTTAAATATCCAATTTACATCCTTCGACCAAGGGGCACCTAAACAAGGAGAGCAATCTGAACATTGGTCAAGCAATAATACTTTCCATGTCTCTTGCCCCGACGTAAATCCTCTAACAAGCAACTTACTTAACAACTTACTTAACAATGCTCTTGATTGATCTACTGGATCAATAATACCTAATGCTCCTTTAGAACGAGGTAAGGTAATAACATCCCATTTCACTTTAGATCAAGCATTGCCTTCCGTTTTACCAGACCACAAGAAATTACGAATTAGTCTACATATTTTCAGAATGCATGACTTGGAGAATATCCAACATGACAGAACATACCATGTTGAAGCCAATAAAACCTGATTAGAAACTACAATCCGACCAACAAAAGGCAACTTGGCTAAACTCCATAATAATAACATTTTTCCGCAGTGACAATAGGAGGGGTGCCACTTGATTTTCCATTGAAAGATCAATACCTATCGTACACCCTAGGTACCGAACTGGACAACCTGATGGTATCTATCGAAATTGCGGGTGAGGATTCCATAGAGGATGCTCTACATCCCCCACCCAAAATGCAAAGGACTTATTCCAATTGACCAGTGCACCGGAAGCCTTACAAAATGTGGATATGGTCAATTCTGTTTTTTGCAAATTTTCCAAGTCACCTTTTAAGTATAGAGTAGCGTCATCTATAAACTAAGCATCCCTTACTTCTATATATGAGAGTGGGACTCGTAGTCCCCATATACCAATATCAACAGCATTGAAAAAATAGATCATTGCCTCAACAAAAAACAAAAACAGGAAAGGAGCTAAAGGATAACCCTGGCGAACTGATCGAGAAATAGAAAACAAAGGTCCATAATTCCCAACCAGTAAGACTTGGCTTTGTGCCGAATTATATGATGAAGAGATACTTGTTATCCATTCTTTCGAGAAACCAAAACGAGCCAATACACCTTGTAAAAATTCCCAATCAACACGGTCGTAAGCTTTCTCAAAAGCAAGCATAACAATGACCAAATTTTGATTAGATTTGGCTGCCAAAGCTGTAGATTCCCAAAACGTATAAACATTAGCCAAAATGCTCCTTTCCCGAATGAATCTTGTTTGTGACAGATGTATAACATTAGGCATTATAGTACTAAGTCGTATACTAATTGCTTTAGCTAAAATTTTATACACCATATTTAATAATGTAATTGGGCGCCATTTCTTGATGTCCAGTGAAGGACCTTCTAATTTAGGGATAAGGTAAATTAGTCATTTTGTAAAATATGGAGGCATATTACCCTCTCGAAGAATTTGTTGGAATGTTGTACATAAATCTGGTTTGAACAAGTCCCAATATTTAATGAAGAATGTTGGGGTTAAACCATCTATACTTGGACAAAACATTTTAGGCAAAGCTTGGAGTGCTTCACTCAATTCCCCATAAGTAAGAACATATTGGAGCTTGACATTCATATCTTGTGTTATTGAACTCAATTTATTCCATACACAAGACTGACTTATAAAATCCTCATCAGAGAAGGAAACAACTGATAGTAGGTTAGAATAGTATCGTGTGGCTATTTCTTTCATCACTCGAGGGTCAAATGAGATAGTTCCATTCTCATGTTGTAGTTGTTTGAGTGAAACCGCATTATGATTTGGTCTCATGGCATGAAAAAATTCAGTTGTGCATTTATCACCCATTTGGGTCCAATTAGCTGCCTTTGTGATGATATTGAAATTTTGCACGTTTTTCTAATAATATAGCAAGTTCTTGCCTTGCTGACCCAAGTTTCTCAGCAATCCAAGTGCAATGTGGATAACGTTCTTGTAATCGTTGTAGAGAAACAAGAGACGTTCATGACCGTTTCTCCTTTTCTTGTGGCATAGAAAACCTCTCCTTGGATTTATCCCTGAAAAATTCTGAAATACATCGTAAGCCATTAGCTACCTTCATAGCCATTTATTCCTGTACAACATCTTTTTGAGACCATAATTCAGCCACTTGTAAGGAAAAGCTATTGTCTAACAACAGATGTTTAGGAATCTTCAAATTGGTGAATTCCTTAAAGTTTTGGGTCGAAATTGAGAGGATAACTAGAGCATGATCAGAGAAGATAGTTCTTGGCATTATATGTATTGTACCAGTTGCTGAAATAAATTTTCTAGATACGTAGAATCCATCCAATTGAGCTAAATTAGTACCATTTACACGCCCATTTGATCTTGAAAACAAAAGCGAGATGTTTGTATGAACCATCAAAGGAGTGTGCCAAGCATCTAATATTTGTAAGGAAAACACCCATTGTTTCCACATTGCTAATTCATGGCCATGTATCGTGGTTGAGCTACCTCCCATTCTATCAATGAGGTCCTCAAGCATGTTGAAATCACCATCGATACACCAATGATCAAGGGGAGGCAGATTATTTAATAATTCTTTCCAAAATTGTTCCCGTGCAGAGGCAATATTGGGAGCATATATATTCAAGAGTCCCCATGTAATCTCTCCCTCTTGCATAATAACATATTGAGCCCTTCCAGGAATGAACACTTGTTTTTGGATAATGTATGGAATCCACCTTTGAGAAATAGCCATACAAACCCCACGACGGACTTCTATGTTGCCTACTATGGGGGACCAACACATGTCCTAGTTTCCAGGTAGAATAGAACCATAACGAGAAATTCCAAAAGTATTTAAATGATGTTCTTGTATTAAAATAAGATTTAGGGATCCACCCACTACGCATTTGTTAATCTCTTGATCGAGATGATGTTTGTATTGTCTATATAAGGGCCCCTCTAACCCCTGAACATTCCATGACATCACACGCATTTAAGGAAACTTGAGTTGTTGTGATGCCATTTTCATGTTTTTTGCTAATGGCTCCAAATTGGCCTCATTGCCCTCTTGCTCACCTCTTATCGAACATGATAAAGTTATCGCATCGCGTACCATTCTATAAATACAAATATATAAAATCCTTTACACATACAAATTGTGGTGTGCATGTGTTCCTTTGTGCCACCTTTTTAGCACACTCTTTTTAGCACACATGCAGCTAAGCCAACCCAAATGGGTGCCTTTGTATCAACTATAAATTGAGCAAGAAGTAAGAAGCTAAGTAGGTTGGTTTTGATCTCTTATGTGCATTTCACATATTGGTGGAGATGCGGGGTACTAGTCTCCCACGTCCAAACATCCGCCTCTTCCGCTTTGTAGGTAAGCATCATTCTTGCCACCATCAATCAGTTGACCCACACTATCTTGTAGTCTCTAGTAGTAGTATCTCTTCCATTAGCACAACCTTAGTTCTCCAATTAGGCCTCCCGACATCCACCGTTCCCTCCATCCAAGTCCCTTTTGGCGATCATCAACATCTATACCACTCTCACATGCAAGCCCGTTGCACCATAAGCTTAGGACATCTCACTTTCTCACACCACTTTTATGTCTTGCCCCACCAACTCTTCCCCCTCACCTTAGGTTGTGATTGGTTCCTCAAGCGTCGCGCTATAATTGATTTCACGACCCACTAACTTCTTGTTCCACGAGCTCCCCCAATCCCCTCCTACATGATAGCCCTCATGTCCCCTACCTCAACCAAGTCCACGTGGCCCTCAGTCCATAGGAGCGATTGATCTTTCTTCGCCAATTGATCTATCCGCAATTCCCCTCCTACACGATAGCCCTCTTGTCCCCCACCTCAACCAAGTCTAGGTGGCCTTCAGTCCACAAGAGCGATTGATCTTTTAGACAAATGGCCTCACCGAATGCCTCAATATGACCCTCAATCAAGAGATTGCCGCACGAATCAGCTCTTTTCGAGCAGTCTATGGGCGTGACCCTCGTCTCCCACCAGAATCGTCCATTGACGTCCATTCCAACCTGGCCAACATGGATAGGGGGCTCTATCTCCAACAAATGTTCCCCCTCCTTGGACAGGCCAACTCCCAAAACCTACAAGTCGCATAATAGCACTAGAAGCACTGAGGGATTTGGCTCGTTCATCGTAGTTCGTGCCATCAGATCCACCACGTACTTGCTTCGACGCGATTCACCTCCTCCCATGTTGCCCGCATCAAGCCTTATACCACCCCATGCCCAGCTTCTGACCCCCGTTCCTTCCCCATGCCGTAAACCTCCTTGTTTCTCTTACCAATATGTGAAATGCACATAAGACATCTGTAAAAAGTAACGTGCGGAAGCAAGTATGAAGACCGAACAGAAGGAAGGAAACTCAGGTTCAATGGAGAGCTTGAGCTTAAACGGTATACGCGGGAGAGACAGAGAGAGTGAGAGAGAAGACACAAAAAATATATTCAACAATAATACTCAGTCTGTACATAAGACGTGCTCAGTGAACACTTTTATACAAGCCCTAGAAGGACTGACTGAAGTACTGACAATACTTCAATGCTCATCAAGAGCTCCTACACTAACTCCCAAATATATTCCTCACGGAATATCTTTCCTAACGACCTCCCGGTTTACGCACTCGGCCTAACCGATCGGTCCCAACCGATCCGGTCCTCGGCTTCTTCAGCCGAACCGGCCGATGTTGAGCTTGTCTCTCAACACTCCCCCTCAAGCTCAACTTGAGGCTCTTCGGGATCCTCGGGCACACAGCTCCGGTTCCTCCTGGCTTCACGCCTCGCTTGCGCTCCTCGACCTGTTCGACTCTGCGCGCTTCGACCCTTCCGATCGGCTTGTCTGCTCATGCAGCCCTTAGCTCTTCTGCTGTTGCGGTGTTGACGCTTCTCCTGCTGCCTTTTCTTCCGCCTGGGCCTCGGTTGATTCAGCGTGTCTGAATCAAACATCCGAACCGACTCGGCTACCTCCGATCGGTTTTCGCTCTCGTCCGAGTTGGCTGTCTCCAACTCGTCTTCGGTCTTCTCGCCCTCGGTGGTGTCATCTTCCCCATGCGTGGTTGGCTTCGGCTCTCTCCTTCGGTTGCTCCCCTTCTGTCCGCTTTCGGACTTTTTCGTGGGTCCGCCCTCGGCTTCTTCAGCCAATCCGAACTCGAACTCGACAACCGAGTCTACCGACTTGGACTCGGTGTCACGGTCTCCGCTCCTTTCCTGCTGCCTTGCTTGGTCGTTCGGGACTGTTCTCCCCCTCAAGTTCGGCACATCGAGGTGACGCAACCCGAGCGCACTTGAGAATTACCGCAACTTGTCCAGACCAAGCGGCTTTGTGAAGATGTCGGCAGTCTGCCGATCCATCGGCACATACTGAAGTTCGACTTCACCGGAAAGGACACGCTCGCGGACGAAATGGTAGGGCACCTCAATGTGCTTGGTCCGTGCGTGGAAGACGGGGTTCTTCGCGAGCTGGATGCTGCTGAGGTTGTTGCAGTAGATCGTCGTCGGATCTGACACCTCCTCTTGCAGGTCCTTAAGTAGCCGCTTCAACCATATGGCTTTGCATGTCGTGACAGCCGCTCCTCGGTACTCTGCTTCGGTGCTCGACAGGGCAACTGTCGGCTGCTTCTTATTGCTCCACGCGATCGCGGCACTCCCGAGGGAGAACGCGTATCCGGACGTGGATCGGCGATCGGCGGCGTTGCCAGCCCAATCAACATCGGTGTAGCCGACTACCTGCTCGGCTGCACCGGTCCGATATAGTAGTCCGCGGTCCTTAGTGCCGCTTACGTACCGCAGTACGCGTTGCGCACACTGAAGGTGCTCCTCGGTAGGTCGCGCCATGAACTGACTGATCACTCCGACCGGATAACTGAGGTCGGGTCGGGTGATGGTCAAGTATATGAGACTTCCTACAATTTGTCGAAACCTCGTCGGGTCGCATACCTTTCCCGTATCGGGACGAAGCTTGACGGTTTTGTCCAGAGGAGTCGAGACGGTCTTACAGTCGGCCATCCCGAATTTGAAGAGCATACTCAGCACGTAGTGATGTTGGCTGATCAATATTCCTTCGGGGGTACGGATCACTTCGATCCCAAGGAAGTAATGAAGGTCCCCCAGATCCTTCATGTCGAACGATGCCGCAAGCTGGAGCTTCACGCGGTCGATTTCACCTAGGTCGGCGCCGGTGATGACCAAGTCATCAACATACAGTAAAATACTAAGCGGTCCGAGTCGACCTTTCCAGATGAACAGGGAAGAGTCCGATTTTGACGTGACGAAGCCCAACCGATGCAGTTGTTGCGTGATCTTCGCGTTCCAGGCACGCGGGGCTTGCTTCAGTTCGTAAAGGGACTTCTTCAGTTGGCATATTGCCGAGGAGTTCGTTCCAGAGTGAAATCCGGGGGGCTGTACCATGTACACCTGTTCCTCAAGGTCACCTTGCAGGAACACATTCTTTACATCCATCTGATGTAAGTGCCACCCCTTGGCCGCGGCTACTGCAAGCAAAACACGGACGGTTGTCATTTTCGCGATCGGCGCAAACGTCTCATCGTAGTCGATGCCGTGTTTTTGCGCGTAGCCCTTTGCCACTAGCCGAGCCTTGTACCGGTTGACCGAGCCATCGGTGTTGTACTTGACCTTGTACACCCACCTACACCCGATCGGTTTTACCCCCTTCGGTGCGTCAACCAGGTCCCAGGTCTCGTTCTCCGCCAATGCGTGCATCTCTTCCTTCATCGCGGCGCGGCAATTCGCGTCCTTCGCCGCTTCTGCGTAGCTCTCCGGCTCACGCACTTCCGCTACACGGGTCATGTACGCATAATGATGTGCCATGTACTCGTTGTATCCGAACCGCAAAATAGGATTCTTCTGGCGGGTAGATCGGCGTAATCTCACATTAGCCGATATCGAGGCCTTCTCGGTCGACGCGGACTTCACCTTTAAAGTCCTGTCACCGGTTCCCTCAGAGTCGGACTCGCGTCGGTCTGACTCATTCCTATCCGTGCCGGAATCCGACACCTTCTTCTTCCCTTTCTCTTTGCGCGTAAGCCGTCTCCTTGGCTTCCTGCGCGGGGAATGCACGGCCGAGTCTCCACTACTCGCCGGCTCTTCATCGGACTGGTCGTACCGACTCAGTCGTCCAATCGGTCCACTTAAGCGGAGTGAAATCGGACTCTCTTCGCGGGTCTCGATTTCGGGCTCATTCGGAGGCATCTCGGCCTCGCTGACCTCATCGTCAGAACACGGATTGGACTCGGGGTTCGGAATCGGGGGCTTGTACCAGGATGCGGACTCGTCAACCACAACGTCGCGGCTAACACGCGCTTGTTTGGTGCGAGGGTTATAGCACTTATAACCCTTCTGCTCGTCCGAGTAACCGACCAAGATGCATTTCTCGGCCTTTGCATCCAACTTCCTTCTTTTCTCCTTCGGTACATGCACATACGCAATGCTACCGAACACCCTCAAGTGTCGTAAGTTCGGCTTCGTTCCGAAATATAGCTCATGCGCTGACACTTTGTCTTCGATCTGGTTCTGGATGTATACCGCGGTCCTTACCGCCTCGGCCCAATAGAACTTGGGCAAGCTCTTCTCCTCCAGCATTGCCCGTGCCGCTTCCACAATCGACCGATTCTTTCTCTCAGCCACGCCATTCTGCTCTGGCGTGTATCTACAACTGAATTCGCGGCGAATTCCCATTTGTTGTAGGTAACCGTTGAATTGACCGGAAAAATACTATTTCCCGCCATCCGACCGCAAGCACTTGATCTTTCGTCCCGTTTCGGCTTCCACGAACCCTTTGAGGTCCCGGAAACAGTCGAAGACTTCGCTCTTCCTCTCAATGAGGTAGATCCGCGTGTGCCGCGTGTGGTCGTCGATGAAGGAGACGAAATATCGGCTCCCGCCAAGAGTAACGTTTTGTGCCGGTCCCCATACATCGGAGTGTATAAGGTCGAGCTTGTTCTGGCTCCGGTTTCGCTCGTTGGGGAAAGGAAGTCGTTGTTGCTTCCCGAGCTGGCAAGCTTCACAAACTTGTGCCTTTCGGCCACTAAACTTGGGCAATCCGAACACTACCTGTTTCGATTGCAGATCTTGAAGCCGTTGGTGGTTGACGTGGCCTATCCGCTTGTGCCACAAGTCGATGTCCGACTCGGTCTTTTGTCCCTTCGTGAACATTGCGGTGCTGCCGTCAGTCGAGTCGAGGATGAACATCCTCCCGTCTTTGCGCCCTTGCGCAATCACACAGCCTTCTTCCTCAATGAAGCACCCAAGGTGTGTAAACCGAACCTCCATCCCTTGGTCAACGATCTGTCCGACCGAGACCAAGTTCTTCGTGATTGTCGGAACTTCTCCGACATTCGCGATCGGATGCGGAGTGTCGTCTCCTGTTGCGACTACTCCAGGTTGTATCGGTTTTCCAAGGTACGAGAACCACTCCTTATGGCTCGTCATGTGGTTTGACGCACCGGAGTCTACATACCACACCTCGTCCGATCTCGGGGTGTTCTGTTTCATTGAGTTTGCTTCGTGTCTCGTCACGAAGACAGACCCTTCTTCGGCTCTCCCGGAGTCTTCGGTGTAGTGTGATCGCTGCCGATTTCCCTTGTCGGTATGTCCGGAGCCGTTTCTGGAACCAGTTCTCTCCGAATCGGCGCGCTTCTTCCAGCACTCACTTTCCCTGTGGCCTTTCTTGCCACAGTACCAGCACTCCGCGATGGCCTTCCCTTGCCGGTTCTCATCGCTTCGACTCCCCCTATTTCCGAAGGGTCCGGAGTTGCTGTCGGCATCACTTCGGTGCCTTCTTCCTTGATCTCGTCAGCCGCCTCCATTGCGTACCGACTCGCCTCGTCCGCCACGACCACGGGGCCTTTCTCCCTCCGTGTACAACATCTTGTTGTCGGTGTGCATGCTCGTCGACGCACCCGCGTGGTTCTCCTCTACCAGGAGCATCGACTGTAAGTCGAAAAAGGACGGCGTATTCGCCCGGGTACACAACCGTTTGGAACGCTCCGAACTTCGACGCCAAACCTCCAGATAGATCTGGACCATTTCGCTCTCCTCGATGTTCACCTTTCTGGAGGCGAGGGAGTCGCAGATATCCTTGATCTTCGAGGTATAGTCCGTCACCGACAAGTCGCGTTGTCGTAGGTTGCTCAACTCCTGTCGGAGCTGAAGCTTCCTGGCTATGGTGCTCGCGGCGAAAATCTTCTTCAGATTTTCCCACGCACCCTTCAGCGTCTTTGCATCCCGAACATAGCTCAATAGCTGTTCGCCCACACACGATGCGAAGCAGTATAATACCCTGCTCGCCGATTGCTCCCATGATGGGAAGTCTCTGTGTGTCGATTCGGGTGCCGCGTCATTAGCTCCTTCGACATAACTCCAGTAGCCGTGCCCGAGCAGGTACTGGTGCATCTTGTAGGACCAAGACGCGTAGTTGGTTCTGTCGAGCTTCTCTGTTGGAAGCGAGCTCGCCATGCCTCTATCCATCGTTCTTCTCGTTCTTCTTCGTCAAGCTGTGTCGGCTGCAGAGAGGTTCTCAACCCTCGCGCTCTGGTACCATGTAAAAAGTAACGTGCGGAAGCAAGTATGAAGACCGAACAGAAGGAAGGAAACTCAGGTTCAATGGAGAGCTTGAGCTTAAACGGTATACGCGGGAGAGACAGAGAGAGTGAGAGAGAAGACACAAAAAATATATTCAACAATAATACTCAGTCTGTACATAAGACGTGCTCAGTGAACACTTTTATACAAGCCCTAGAAGGACTGACTGAAGTACTGACAGTACTTCAATGCTCATCAAGAGCTCCTACACTAACTCCCAAATATATTCCTCACGGAATATCTTTCCTAACGACCTCCCGGTTTACGCAGTTGGCCTAATCGATCAGTCCCAACCGATCCGGTCCTCGGCTTCTTCAGCCGAACCAGCCGATGTTGAGCTTGTTTCTCAACAACATCAAAACCAACCTTCTTAGCTTCTTACTTCTTGCTCAATTTATAGTTGATACAAAGGTACCCATTTGGGTTGGCTTAGCTACATGTGTGCTAAAAGGTTGGCACAAAGGAACACATGCACGCCACAATATGCATACACACATACATATAATCTTACATGCATGCAATCATATACATACAATCATTCAAATATGCATACATGTACACACAAAAACATACACACAATCATACACATACAATTGTTCAAACATTTATATGTGTAGACACATACATACAATCTTACAATCATGCATACACATACACGCATACATATAAAATCATTCAAGCATATATATGCTTAGATGCATATCCAAATTCACACAATGATAATACACTCAAACATACATAAATACACACACCATCATACAAACATGCATGCAAACATACATATAATCATACACATACAATTGTATATAAATACATGCATAGGAATATACACACAATCAAAATACCTTCAATTGTACATACATACATGCATGCATGCATGCATACAATCGTACAAACATATATGCATACAAACTCGTGTCTATTTGCTATCAAATCATAATCAGTCCTAGTGAGGGAATCATGACCTTAGACGGTGCATGTCGCTCAGATGAGGGTGTGTGCGATCTGCACCATTCAATTTGGATGAAAAAAAACGCTTGAATAAAAAAGTTGTCTGTAGTCGCCCAATTTTAACAACTCGGTCTGCCAACCGAATATGGTCTCCCAACTATGACAGGTCAGTCGCCCAACTATTACTAGCTTAGTCACCTAGTCAAATATGGTCCCCCAACCAAATGTATTATTTCCACCAAAATCTTCGAATCACTTTGAACTTGAAACTTAAAACTTAAAATAACAAATCAAATTCCCACAAACGAAAACGTGAAAACTTCCAAAATCGACGAATTACACTTGACTTAAAACTTAGACCTTGAAACAAAAAATCAACTTAGAACTTAAAACTTAAAAAAATACACAAACTTAAAACTTAAAGCTTAACAATTTCCCCAACACAAAATGTTCCGGTCATAAGAAATTGATTCAACCAGAGTTCCTAAACAACCATGATGAAAACTAAAGCCATGTTTATGGCTCATGTGGGGAGGATGGTAAGTTGCGGCCACAATTCTTGCAGCAATCAACATTTGTGTCCCTTGATCTAAAGGTCAAGGCATCGTAATGCAAGCATGGAACCTTCTCTTGTCCGTGGGCCAATTTTGTAAATTAAGTATGAAACGAACCCAAAGGTAGGCGAAGTAGGTAAAGGCAACTGAAATCAGGAAGTTAATGAAGAACACAACCAACCGTAATATGCGCACCGAAAACGAGGGAAGAATAAACCACGCTGAGCAAGAAGAAGAAAAGAACTTTAAAAAATGTGGAGTAGAACATAGACAATGGGGTGAGAGTGAGAAGAGTGAGAGTGAGAAAGGGGGCTAGGCACTCTTGAGCATATATGATGTGCTCGGCTCGCAATCCTATGTGGTCCATGGATTTTCGATGTTTAATTTTTTTATGACCTTCGTGACCCTAGAGGTCGTGAAAAGTGTCCCCATGGTAGGTCGAGGTGTGGAGGGCATTGGAATGGGTGGTTGGTTCGGGACATGGTAGAGTCTTGATATATGCGTGCCAAATATTGGGATCCTAGATGAGTGTTTGTGGTCGCGGTTCCCGTAGTTTCTTCCATGCAAGGGCACAATCCCTACTCATGAGCATATGATAGAGTTTCCAATATTGAGATGTTTCCCAAGCTCGTCTTTTACGATGTGTCATCTTGCGCATCTCTTTGCGAGCCTGTACTAAGGAAATAGTACCACTAAATCGCGACACTTTAAGTTGGCTATACAACTCTCTACAATCCTCGTCATACCACTTGCTCTGTGGCATAGACCCTATTCTACTATGATTGGAGTATTTCGTGTATGGGGAAGCTACTAATTGCTACTGAGTGAAGGATCTGTGCGAGTTCTGTAGTGAGGTTCTCTAAAGGCAAGGAAGAATCAAAAGAAGAGAGATGGGCTTGAACATCTCGGGAGTAGATGTCAGCGAGCTCATGCATGAAATGTATTATGGTGTGATGGTTTGGTTGACTAGAGTTGGTGGCGTGGGAGGTGTCGCATTTTAGCTCAAAGTATAGGAAGCTATGGTCTGCACCAATGGGGCATGGGGCCATCCGGAAGGAGTTAACCATGTGGGTGGCTTCAGGGCAATGTCCTATTAGGTAATCAACTGTGCTTTCCCCTCCTCCATGTGGGAAACATGTGAGCAACACGTTGTCGTAGTGTATTTCGTACACTACGTGAAAAAGTAAAAATAATATAAACGATTTAATTACATATAAATAAATAAAATAATATATCAAGATATTTATCACGTGCATAGGGCAAGATTCAAACCTTGTAGCTCCACGTAGCCAAACCTCAACTTTACCATTATGCTACCTTATCTTTAGTGTTCTATAAATAGATTTAATAACTATAACTGCTTTATTTGCGCCTACCTTTATTAAAAGGTAAATCGTGCATTTTTAGAGTGCGTGAATATTTTATAGAAAAACGCAAGCAACTAAAAAGTGACTCATGCACATCTAGCGTGCATGAGCACTATATTTAGCAAATAAAAGCAAGGATGAGAAAAGCATCACATGCGCATTTAGTGTGCATGAACATATTAGAAAAAAAGCATGTAGCTATGCTTAGTCTCTCCCATCACTACATAAGGATGGGGAGCACAATGTAATAGGCGTGTGAAATATTTGGAAATTGGATATATTTCCGAAAACACCAACCGATTAATATAATCGTGGGATTCACGAAAATAATATAATCTATACTTGTGGGATTCACAAGTTTATTATATCTTTCTTTCAATCTAAATACATATTCTTATCTAAATATTGATTAATCGAATACAATACACTCGTGGGATTCACGAAATTTCTATCTCTCTTTCTAATAATCTATTCATTACTAGCCTCATCTCATATTCTTCTTTCTCCTAGTCCAAAACCTCAGTGGTTCCCACCCGACTCACGCAAACGATCCGGAGCCGAAAGGCACGACAACGTTCGCGTTCACAAGTGGAAGGATCGCGCATTCCATTTATAGATTCCTTTTATAATCTTGCGATTTTAGACAATTTTCAAAAACTTGATACACCAGTATCACATGTTTTAAATAGCATGTAAAATTTGCTAATTTTTTGAGATTTAACAAGTTTCAAAATGATAATTTCTAAAATTGAATAGTTTTTAAGTAAATGTTTAAATGTTGATGGTTTGCAGATATGAAATGTAGTTAACTTAAAGAAAATCACAATGGTTAACTCAAGGCACAAGTTAAGATTAATGGTTTCACCATCTTGATGAGATTAAGATTACATCTTTTGTTAGACTTGAAAATGTTTTAACTATAAGAGGTAACATTGCAATCCTTAATGTCATCATCTATAAATTTAGTGCTCATTAACATCCATAAATTTACAACTCAATAAATGTAGAAAATATTCATAAACAATTTTGATAAATCCACAACTCCTAAAATGTAGATGATATTCATAAACTGTCAAACTTTAGATGTGAACATTAATATATCAATTTAAACATATCACACAGTTATTAGGGTATCTACAATGTTATCCTCTTCTTCCTTTTGAGAATTCCCCTACAAACTTTGTGAAGTAAATGGCATTTGCGAAGTTCAATTACCATCAATACAATTATTAATGGTTTTTTGCTAATCAATGAAGCACATGTTCACCATAAGGTATCTTGTTGTGCAACATACATCTTTGTAGTATCAATATGCATCTTTTTCTCTTGTAAAAACATAGATTTCAATATAATTTGAGTTCATGTTTAAAAAACCTGTATCGAGTTGATGTAAAAAATAGAGTTTTGATCATAATTCCATACAATGTAATGAATTCATGTTCAAAGTTTTATTTACTGGATTTAAAAATAAATAAAAATAAAAAGTTGAGCTTGACTTCATATAAAAACCAAATTTTTCATCACAATTCGATACAATTTATCGAGTTCATGTTTAATGTATATTTTTCTAATTTTGTTTCAAATGTTTGTGTTTTTTTTTATTTTTTTCAATTTTATTTATGGAAAAAAATAAATTTAAACATGAATTCGATACATTGTATCAACTTGTGATGAAAAACTTTGTTTTTTTCATCATTTATTAAAGCTCAAAAGAAAAACTTCAAGAAAAAAACAAAAAACCAAAATAATTAGAAAAAAAGGCAATTTTAAAAAAAACCCCAAATAAAGCTTTAAACATGAACTCGATACATTGTAACAAGTTCATGTCAAAAAGTTAGCTTTTCAACATGAACTCGATACAATGTATGGAGTTCGTGTTGAGAACTCTGTATCGAGTTTGTGTAGAAATTCCACTTTTTAACACGAACTCGATACATTGTATCGAGTTCGTGTTGAAAAGCTAACTTGTTTAAAGCTTTTTTGGGGGGTTTTAAATTTTTTTTGCTTTTCTTCTATTTATTTTGGTTTTTTGCTGTTTTTTTTGAAATTTTTTTTTGAGCTTTAATAAATGGAGAAAAAACCAAAGTTTTTATCACAAGTGATACAATGTATCGAATTCATGTTTAAAATTATTTTTTTCCATAAATAAAATTGAAAAAAAAAAAAAAACAATTGAAAACAAATTAGAAAAATATACATTAAACATGAACTCGATACATTGTATCGAATTGTGATAAAAAATTTGGTTTTTATATGAACTCAGGCTCAACTTTTTATTATTAATTTTCTTTAAATCCGGTAAAAAAAACTTTAAACATGAATTCAATACATTGTATGGAATTATGATCAAAACTCTGTTTTTTACATCAACTCGATACAACATATCGACTTCATGTTTAAAAATCTTCTTGTTTTTCAAATAAAAGAGGTTTTTTAAACATGAACTTGAATCGTACTAAAATCTTTGCTTTTAGAAGAGAAAAAGATGCATATCGATAGTGCAAAGAAGTATGTTGCATAACAAGATACCTTATGGTGAACATGTGCATCATTGATTAACAAAAAACCATTAATAATTGTGTTGATTGTAATTGAACCTTGCAAATGTCATTTACATGGTCTATAAAGTATTCTCGTGGTTCTCAATGACCACTTCAAGCACTTAATGTTGATCTTCATAGTTTGGTTCATCTACAATAGAGAAACATTTATGCAGAACAAAGGATGACAACACGAGCATAACTCAGGTGACAAGGAAACTTACAAGAACTCAAGGTGGGGATATGAATAACTACACATGTAGATGGCCATGAGCTAGGGTACCAATTCTGCATTGGTATAGTTTTGGACGTGATGATGCATTAAACCTTTGTAATACATCTATCATTGACATTAGTTAGGTGGATATCATTGTGTATGACTTTACACTGACAAAAGTTGGATGTTTAAGGACAACATCAATATACATAATAAAAGAGATATTACCAAGTCTAGAAGATATCTTAGATTGAAGGTGAAGAAGATTTATTGCACACAATTTGGAGACACCATTTGGTGAAGACAATGATTTGATTGGTACATTTGAAAATGAGGAAGAGTCACAATTGTATATTATCTATGGTAGTGATTCTCATGAAAAGAATGATGATATTTATACAAATAACTCCCAAATGTATTTGTTGTGCAACTATGTGTAACAAATTTAGACAACATTTTATCGAATGAAATAAAAACGTTCATTTTTTTGAAATCCTCTGCTTTTGATTTCTTTAAGATCTAAAAACTTATTAATTGTCATCTTTCTTTAAAAATACACAAAATTACTTTTCGTATTTGACCAAAATTTGGCATTTTTCAATTTTACCAAATGGTGAAATTTTGAACGTTTTCATCAAGTTTTAGAGAAGATGTGATACCAGTATCAAGGTGTTTTGTAAAATGGCAAAAAAAAACCCCAAAATCAAATGGAATATTCCTTATCCTTCCACTTGTGTGCGATCCTTCCACTTCTGAACGCGAACGTGTTGAGAGCTTCTGAGAGAAGATTGTTAGTTGAGATAGTAGATTCTGATATATAACTATAATTACTTCTGCCATAATTCAGGCCGTGAGCCGTGTACTATGTTTTCTTTTCAATCATAATACATATACAATCTTGGGTGAATACTCTGCTTTGTGTTAAGATCATTACGTAATCCTACATTCTTGAATTAAGGTCTTGTCTACGACTGAGTACGCTAGGCGTTCGTTACATGAACGGGTTGTAGAGCAACCCTACACGTATTTTTGTTGAGAGACAAGCTCAACATCGGCCGGATCGGCTGAAGAAGCCGAGGACCGGATCGGTTGGGACCGATCGGTTAGGCCGAGTGCGTAAACCGGGAGGTCGTTAGGAAAGATATTCCGTGAGGAATATATTTGGGAGTTAGTGTAGGAGCTCTTAATGAGCATTGAAGTACTGTCAGTACTTCGGTCAGTCCTTCCAGGACTTGTATAAAAGTGTTCACTGAGCACGTCTTATGTACAGACTTGAGTATTATTATTGAATATAGTTTTTTGTGTCTACTCTCTCTGTCTCTCCCGCGTATACCGTGTAAGCCCAAGCTCTCCATTGAACCTGAGTTTCCTTCCTCTGTTCTGTCTTCATACCTGCTTCCGCACGCTACTTTCTACAATTTTGTTGTGTCCACCACGTACCACAACCCCCTTGGTCTGATTTCGCTAAGGAATTGAAGGTGTTGCTTCCGAAGAGGGAGCCAACACAATTTGGCACGCTGGGTGGGACGCTGAGCATCACAACGAAGAAATGTCGGTGGACGCCCCCAGTCGCCAGTACAACACCCAATCGCCTTACCCGCTCTCGGCCCTCCTCCCATTGTGCTGAGCCAACCGAAGATACCGCTGACTTTGCGATCACTCAACACTCATCACTCGAAACCCCGGAATCACAACCCTCACAAATCATCCCCGATATAGAATCACACACCGGCCCCGAACTCGCCACTCCTCCGAGTCCGCCGACAATCTCTCAGCAAGCCGAGTTCTACCCCTTCCCGGCCCTACCACACGATTCAGATCTCCATGCAATGTTGTACCACTCCTATACCTGCTTTACGGATGGTCCCGACACGGAAGCTCACATTTGCTCTTTTCTCTCCACGTGGCAAGCCAATCATTCCACGCAACGTCTCACCGCTGAGGAGGTAGAGGCCTCCAAAATCGTGGAATTTACCCTGTCATTAGACGGTCACTATCCATGGTGGTATTCTCACCACGATTCGAGGGAATTTACGACATTCCATGATGTCCGTACACAATTTATGGAGTTATTCCACCGGCAAATCCATAAGGGCGAAGTGCTCCACCAATTCTATACTATTAATAGCCCAAGGACCCAATGAAACGGTTTCTCAGTTTACCATCCATTTCCAAGCCCTCTACTGGCAACTCGCACAGGCTGTGTTTGCTAATCATTTAAAAGATACGTTCCTTGCTGGACTCTGGGAGCCGCTGAGCACAACGTTAGCCCTCACAGATTTCTCCCAACAGACTATCATCACAATAATTCTTTCCCCATGGGCATGCTCCAAACCGACTTGCGAACAACCGAGGAGACCCAGTTTCGACAAGCACTGCAATGCATGACCTGTGCCAAGTCTGGTCACTCGGCGATTGATTGCCCTCTCCGACGACATTGCCCCATCTGCCATTCTAGAGCACATATGGTTGAGCAATGTGAGTATGACATGCTCAATCGTACAAACTTGGTCCAGGTACAAAAAATCAAGCTGCGCCACGATCGTTTGCAACTGGAGGATCGACCCCCACCACGGAACAAAGACGTTGAAAGATCCTAGGAGGATGATCGGCTTCACTACCACGATGGCTACCACCCCGAACCGGATCGCTATCACTGGGAGCCACCATACTATCAGCCACACTATTACCATGATGAACGTTATTATTCGGAGGACCCCTATTACCGTGAGAACTACGATCAGGGAGACTCCACGAACCCCGGTACCCACGACACGATCGACGGCCTCCACCTCATCATTGTGGCATCCGGCAATTGGGGAATGACTGACGACCCTTCAATAACCGTCGTCGCGACAATCCGCGCAATGATAATCGGCGGCCTCCCCAAGCCAAGTCTCGTAACAACCCTCCACAGTCATATCCCCCGCTGGCTCGAGAAAATCTACCCCGCAACCTAGCGCAACCTCAATTCAAGCAAGGAGAGCCCAACAACTCCGCCACTGTAACCTACTTCAACCGTAATCAACCAGGCCATTATGCGACGCAATGTTCGACAAACAATCGAGGCAAAGCACCAGGCGTGAATATGATTGCGGTTGATGTTCAGTAGGTTACCACCCGAAGTAAGGCCCACCAGTCAAAATGGGAGATTCAGGACGAGGTTCGCCAAACCGCGAAGCAGTGTATCAAAGCGGCGAATCAAGCCAATGTTGATTGGATGCACACGAAAATGAAGGAGATCAGTCACGGTCCATCGCCACCCTCGACACTGACTGCACAAATTGACAATGACCCTGTTTGGCAAGCCCTAACGAGTTGCCAAATTTCCATGCCCCTGCATAAATTACTGCAGCTGTTGCCACGCTTCTAAGAAACCATCCAGTCTTGTACTGCCATTCTGGAACCAACTACCTCCTCCGTACATCTCACGACGCCAGAACCCGGATCCCCACTCATGGATTCCTAGAATCCAGCGGTAAAAATCATCATTAAAGGCCATGAGGTCCATGGGTGCATTATCGATGGTGGCTCAAGAGTTAATGTAATTAGTGAGGCGACATGTCACAATCTAGGTCTCACTCAATGGGAGCCGTGTCCGTTTTGGCTTCGCATGGCGGATACGCGATCAGTTCGGCCGATAGGTTTAATACGAAACCTTGATTTTATCCTCGGAGGGCATACCTTTACAGTGTTCGCGGTAGTATTACGACTGGATGCCCTGAGAACATACCCATTGCTATAGGGACGGCCGTGGCTACGCACAGCTAATAAAAAGCAACATTGGCGGCACAACATGATCTCTTTTCATCGGGGCAAGATGAAAGTCCGAATAGTCACGGAAGAACGAATCATGACGCCCCCCGGCAAGCTCAACCGGATCCGGATCGACATCTGGAAGGACAAGCCGGATCGGTGAGCCGGTGAGCTGGGGAGCCGGTTAGCTGGATCCATCAGTAACTGGAAGCCTAGTAGCAGCCTAGACTACTAGGTAGTTAATGTCTCATAGTTAGTGTCAGACGTTCGTGTGAGCATTGAAGTACACCGTACTTCTATCAGTCCGTATGGACTTGTATAAAAGTGTTCACTGAACACATACGATGTACAGATTGAGTATTATTTTTGAATTAGATTTTTGTGTGCTCTCTCACTCTGTCTCTCCCGCGTACTTTGTATATTCTAAGCTCTCCATTAAACCCGCATTTCTGTGTTCGGTTTTCTATTGCTTCCGCACACGCTATTCTTTTACACGTTGTATGCTGAAGGAGTTCATATGCTCAACGGTCTCGCCGACGACGAGATGGATTCTTTTTTGGATGAGCACCCCACGATCGTGCCTCTATTCGAAATCGATGTTCTCATGGCCGTGGAACCATACCTCCCCGACACCAACACAGCCGACCACAAAGCTCCACATGAACCAAATTCCGAAGCTGTGAAGGAGTTAGGACACGCCCATCACGCGCTTGATCAGGAATTGGCAATTTCTTAGTGCGTCAAAGACACGACACTAGAGAAAGTCAATCTTGGTTCATCTACTGAGCCACGAACAGTAAAAATAGCGAAGGATCTGGTGCCCAGGGAACGATCAGGTCTACTGGGGCTATTGACCGACTATCAGGACGTGTTTGCGTGGTCATACAATGACATGAAGGGGTTGAACCCCCAATACTATAAACACTAGATCCACCTCCAAACAAATGCACAACCAGTCCAACAACGACAATATTGAATGAATCCAAATTATGCCGGAAAGGTAAAAGAAGAGATTGACAGACTTTTACGGGTAGGGTTCATCCAACCAGTCAAAAGAGCAACCTAGTTAAGGCCCATTGTAGTCATGCCGAAAAAGAATGAGTAAATCCGAGTGTGCGTCGACTACCGTAAAATCAACGTAGCCACAATCACGGATGCATTCCTGCTTCCATTCATGGATGGCGTTCTAGATGAGGTCGAGGGCCACGAATGCTACAACTTTTTAGATGGGTTTAGTGGCTACAATCAGATCCGGATGCACCTTGATGACCAAGAGAAAACGGCCCTTGTCACCGAATGGGGAGTGTTCGTCGTAGTCGTGATGATGTTCGGCTTGAAAACGACACCAACCACTTTCCAACGCATCATTGCCGAACTTTTCAAGGATTATATCCCAACATTCATGCAATTCTTCCTTGATGATTTTGCCATATATGGACAACAAATCGAGCACCTCAAACATCTATGCCTGTGCCTCACACGATGCTGACAGGCATAACTCAGCTTAAATCCGGCGAAATGAGCCTTCAACGTAACTAGCGGTACCTTGCTCTGTCACATCGTCAGTCGGGAGGGCATTGCCATGGATTCCGACAAGGTGCACACTATCTTGAATGCTCCAGTCCCAACCACGGCGAAAGCTCTTAGCCGATTTTTGGGACAAATTCGGTGGCATAGTTGCATGCTCGGCTACCTGGCCGATTTCGCAACTCCTCTGCATGTCGCAGTGCACACGATTCCATTTTGGTGGATGGATCAGGAAGACGAAGCTTATCATTCCCTCAAAGTGATGCTTTCACATGCCCCAGTCGTACAACCACCAAAGTGGTGACAACCTTTCCACATGTTTATGGATGCTTCCAACATTGCCATCGGAAGTGCACTAATGCAGAAAACGCCTCCAAACTGGTACCGCCCGGTATACTACACTAGCGGACGACTCTCCATTGCCGAAAAAAACTACTCCACCACAGAACGTGAAGCGCTCAGAATGAAATACAATATTACGAAATTTTGCCATTACCCGCTTGGCTGAAAATTCCCATTTCACGTGGATCATTCGACACTTCTTTACTTGGTTAACAAACAGGATTTGACTAGTCGATTCGCACGATGGATGCTCCTCCTGCAAGAATTCAACTTTTACCAGGGGTCCAACATGCAGTAGCGGATTACCTTAGCCGTCTCGAATTCGAAGAACCCACCGAAACGGAATATGATGACTTACTTGACGCCAACTTGTTCACCGTTGACACTACAACCTTGCCTGTAGATCACAAAGACGCTTGGATTACGGACATGACACATTTCCTCAGCACCGGCCTCCCACCCGAACATCTAACGTTAGATGCCAAGAAACAATTGGCGGTATGAAGCCATAATTTTTGCCTGTTTACGGGCACTCTGTATCACAAAGGCTCAGACGACATTTGGAGACGCGCGATACGACAATTTGAGAAAGATGCAGTTCTACGCGAAGCCCACCACGACATTGCCGACGGTCACTACGCGGGTGATGCCATAGCTCGGAAGATTTGGCAAAGTGGATTATGGTGGCCTACTACGAAAAAAGACACATGAATTCTACAAGCAATGTGATCTCTGTTAGCGCATGGGCCAACTGAGCGAACAAGACCATATGATGCACCAACCAATCCTCCCTTTGGACTTTCCAGAAATGGGGATTGGATCTTGTAGGGCCATTCAAACCACCTGCAATGCATACAGGTAACAAGTATATAATCGTGGCGACCGATTATTGCACAAAATGGGTCGAAGCGAAAGCACTCTGCGACAACACGACCGCGTCAACAACCAAATTCTTGTACGAATATTTGCGATCAAGGAGGACTTTTCATCAATCGGCTTATCCGCGATTTAACTTCTCATTATGTGGTGGTACACAAGAAAAACACTTTGTACTATCCTCAAGCCAACAGATTGGCCAAATCCACGAATAAAACCCTATAGACCATTCTCAAGAAAATTATAAATGAGCATCGAACAGATTGGGACGATAAATTGCATAGCGCACTGTGGGCTTACCGCACTGTGTTCAAGCCCAGCATCGGGTCCACGCCCTTTCGTATGGCGTTTGGCTTGAAAGCCGTAATACTGATCAAATTCTAGATTCCAAGTCTTTGGGTGCAAATAACCGAATGATTTCCCGAATCCGAGTCAGAATGAAAACGACTGGAACAACTACTTGAACTTGGCGAAGAGCGCATCACCAGTTTCGCCCAATTGGAACACAACCAATGGAGACAGAAAGCTTTCGTAGATCGACATTCCCGTGATCCCGCAAAATCATTCGTAATCGGCTTTCGTAGATCAACGCAGCTCGGGACAATGCTGGGAAAACTTCGGTTTCGATAGACGGGACCGTTTTGGATCATCGACATGTACAACGACACGTTCCAGCTCGGCACACTGGCCGGGGAAGCAGTCAAGAATTGGGTCAACGGATTTCAGTTGAAATTGTACCGCGGCCCAACACCACCAAACCCCTTCGCAGAACAATAGCATGGTCAGGACCCAACCGTGGTAGGTGACACCAAAGATTTCGGGGGCACCATGCCCCAATCACAGTAATTTGTCACCTACCGGACATGTGTATACTATTATTAGAAAAAAAAAGGAAGAAGAAAGAGACCCACTCACTATTTAAAGATGAGGAACGCCACACAGGAAAAGAAAGTACAAACGGTTCACACATTGCGTGGCCCTTAACTTCTAGTATGGCAGGCAAGATTCTGAATCTAGGGCACGAGGGCATGTCTCACGAATCAAGGCACTTGCATAAAAGGAGCACCTACAGGCTGAGCGGTCGCTTTTGCAGAAACAATCAAGCTCTCGCTCCTCCTGGTCAAACTCTCTCTTGCTCAGACCCTCTCGACAACCAAGCTCTTTCTCGCTCTCCATCTCCATTCGACGCACTCTCTTCCTCTTCCAAATCCAACATGCTGATCAACGTATCACAAGAGCTCCGTACTTGGCTCACCTGGCACGACCTGGGAGGTTATGTCAATGTTCTCGACACGGCTCCTCACCCGAAGCGCATGCCATAGCATAGAAACTACACCTAGACACCATTACGAATAACATGATTCGCCTGACACTTCATTTACAACGAGGGGGTGAGCACGACATTGACACGCACCGCCCTAGCACATATTGTAGTAGCATTTCAATGAGTATTCGGTCTCGGCTAAAGCCCATCGCACCCATGGAGAACCCAACGAGTTTTTTGGGAACATGGTTCACATCCTCCTTTAGTTAGCCTATGTCCACGCCAACCGCCAAATGTAAATTAGCGCGGTAGCAAGCAAAGACCGCCACCAACTTGTGGAAGGCCTCCAAGACCCAAAAGACTGAACTCAAGCAACAGCTCCGAGGAATGGGTCAGACTGTAGTGCTCACTCCGCCTCCTCTCACTTCCAACCCACAAGAAGCATCGACCCAAACGGAGCTAGCAAATTGCGTCGATCTGGTCGAGATTGCCACTCAAACCGACCCAACCAGTCCTCGTGACCAAACGACGATAGCCACTCAGACTAACCCAACCATCCCTTGCACCAGCCTGACCATCTGCAACTATGAAGAAGACATTGCCCTACACAAGGCAGTTGCGGAAAAGGCTAAAGAACGCCATGAGCAAGCCAGAAAGGAGGCCAAGAGAATAAAGGAGCAGGCCAAAAAAAGGGAAGCCGAACTACAAAAACTACTCCATGATTGAACGACCCAACTCCAGGAGGCGGAAAACAACGTTGCAACATCTTTTACGTCTATACAAGACATCGCTGCCACACAAATTGCGTCTCTCAACAAGCAAATCAGGGAATTGCAGGAACTCTCTAGTCAGTTCCTGGAGAAATTGGACCGAGCCGAGCAGGAGCGATGCGAATTGGCAGATTCCCTTCACGAACATAAAATAAACGCGACTTTGGAACTTGAATGGTAAGGCGAGGAGTGTAGGAAAGAAGCAAACGAACACACGGACTGCCTCCTCAAACGTTTCGACCACTTCATGCAAGAGGTGGAAGCATGGGTTGCCGCCCTCAAAACGTCGTGCGAATTAATCACAACGAAACTGAAGCTGCGGGAGGAAACAAATAAAAAAGAGACAACCGCGGTCCAAGCAATGTACGACAGTCGTGAGGAACGACTCCACGCCCTCATGGTCAAACAACGACAAAAGCTCAACCGAAAGGTCGAGGAGACGCTCGCTAATGGCTAGAGGGAATGGTCAGCTCAAGCGACTGAACTCCAGGTCTTACGGGCTGATGCCGAGAATCGGAAGAAAGAGGGTCGTGACCTTTACAAAATGGATGAAAACAACATCCAAATGGTCAGAGAAGACCTCACCGAGGACTTCCAAGACCTGGCAAAAACGCACACCACAGAAATTGGAAACCTTTTGTAAGAATTCAATGATGACCAACTGTTGTTACTGATTGAAACGGAACAAACTTTTAAAGAAACCGTTTTTGGCAAAATGAAGCCGACACCAAACCAAGAAGAGGAAACCCCCACTCCACCAACAACGAGGCCAGATAATGAACACGAGCCCGATTTTTGGCCGAATAGAACATACAACCTGAGTCGCCACCAACCACCTCGGTAGCATCAACGGAGGATGCAACCGTGCAACCTACCCCCGAGGGCATCCTCGACATTTTGACAGAAGATTGAAAGTACCATAGCCATTTTATGGCCCTTTTTCGTTCTTTTGGGTTTGACGTGCTAAGGCACTGTCCCACGGGCGTTGCAGATGTTGTTCGTGGGCCAATTTTGTAAATTAAGTATGAAACGAACCCAAAGGTAGGCGAAGTAGGTAAAGGCAAATGAAATCATGAAGTTAACAAAGAACATAGCCAACCGTAATACGTGCAGCCGAAAACGAGGGAAGAATAAAGCACACCGAGCAAGAAGAAGAAAAGAACTATAAAAATGTGGAGCAGAACGTAGACAAGGGGCCGGGAGAAGATTGTTAGCTGAGATAGCAGATTCTGATACATAACTATAATTACTTCTGTCATAATTCCAACTGTGAGCCGTGTACTATGGTTTCTTTTCAATCATAATACATATACAATCTTGGGTGAATACTCTACTTTGTGTTAAGATCATTACGTAATCCTACATTCTTGAATTAAGGTCTTGTCTACGACCGAGTACGCTAGGCGTTCGTTACACGAATGGGTTGCAGAGCAACCCTACACGTATTTTGTTGTGTCCACCACGTACTAGAACCCCCTTGGTTCGATTTAGCTAAGAAATCGAAGGTATTGCTTCCGAAGAGGGAGCCAACACCTTCTCTATCACACATATTGGCAACTTCATACTGGCTCAACTTGCACCTCTTTGCATTTTTCTGGTGTGGGTTCTAGAAGTGTTTAGGGAGCTCCTAATAAGATCTTGTGAGATGTCGACCGATGCTCCTCTCTTTGCACCAATTGATTGTTTCCGCCTTATGTATCCACCATCTTCTTCATTGGTTCATTTCGGTGCACCAGTGCGATACAGCTTCATAATAAAATTTTCCATAGATTGTACACATTCCAAAATAGTTACACGGTCTAGGGATCATAACCCTTGCCTTTGACATTGAATAGATGCCTTGGTCGTTGGAATTTGGACTCCCATTCCTCCATCTTTGGGTTTCTCTCTCGGCATCTTCCATTAGATTTTTCATTACACCTCGCCCAAAGTTGAGTTGAAGTGGTTGTCGAGTCGCTATTGAGTGAATCTTGCCATCTTGATAGTAGATTTTTTCATGATTAAGAGCATCCCTATGTTCTTGACAATCTTTCTTCAGCGCGATACAACTTCATAATAAAACTTTCCATAGATTGCATACATTCCAAAATAGTTGCACGGTCTAGGGATCATAACCCTTGCTTGAGACATTGAATAGATGCCTTGGTTGTTTGTAATTTGGACTCCCATTCCTCCATCTTTGGGTTTCTCTCTCGGCATCTTCCATTAGCTTTTTCATTACACCTCGCCCAAAGTTCAGTTGAAGTGGTTGTCAAGTCGCTGTCGAGTGAATCTTGCCATCTTGATAGTAGATTTTTTCATGATTAAGAGCATCCCTATGTTCTTGACAATATTTCTTCTGGTGGTCGATTCTGTCACACCACATACACCTTCGGACCATTCCACCTCCTTGTCTTGATGAAGTTGAGCTTTGTCCCGATTCCAGCTTCGTCACTTTGATTGACAAGTCTTTCATTCCTTTCACCAATTCGTGCAGGAGAGATTGTTCTACTTTCTTTTCTCCAGGTTCGTTCCTCGTTTCTTCTTCATTTCTCTCTGGTAGCTCCATAAACCATAACTTTTTTTTACAGAAATGGGCGCAAGCCCTTTTCACCTCCTCCTAGTGTTTGGTTAGTGCACTCAAACTATTCTGATATTCCAGAAGCATTCCCAAGTCCTTCCTGTCTTTAGTATTAGTGGCTTGTAGAAATAATATTATTTTATCTGGCAATATTATATTTCTATCCCTAACATTTAATTGCTCAAATCTTTCTGAAAATAACACTTCCAAAACACTTAAATGTTTATCAGACACTACCCAATCCATGAAAGCTCTCCTTGTCATCCTTGACATATCTTTGAGGTTGTATTCATTCAATAATGCTCTTTTGAAAGTCGCCCATGTTTGATGCTCTCCCTGTAGCTCTTGGACCCTTTCTTGTAGCCCAATCGCAGTGACTCGACTAAAGCTATTAATTTTTGTAGCTTTGTCGATACCTCGTTTAAGCATTTCTTCATTGTAAATCTTCAAAAACCTTATTAAATTCATAGCTTTGAAGATCCGTACTCGTGTGAGAATATTGTTGACGGCTTTGTCGATGCTTGCCATAATCCTTTGCTCCCACATCATTCGTTCCATCATCGTACACATAAGCATCATTTGCTCCACCATTTTTCCTTGTCGTCGCCTTCACGTCAAGTTCACCAAATATGTCGGCGTAGGTGTGGTTCATGTGGCGAAGTCATAGGGACTAAGGTTAAAGGGAGTTGGCGAATTTTTAATAAGGCTTGTGAAACGATGTTAGAAAGATTAAGGATAGGATGAAGAAGAATTTTACAAGTAATGTGCAAGAGAGAGACGAGCATAGATAAGATACAGAGACAATGTATGATTCATGAATTCAAATGGTATGATAAGAACAAGCTTTATATTAAAAATACAAGATTTTACCAACTATACAATGTTGATACAAGATACGACTTTTCTTCATTAAACTCTAGACTCAAACGCTTGACTCCAACTTCGAAACACGAGCCTCTTCCCAAATGAGCTAACTTGTATGTTTAATCATGTTATTTCTCTCACTTTCTCTTCATCCCCTCTTGTTTTCCTTGCCCATCTTTATATAAGTATTGTCATGCATATGGTAACGTGTGGGAGAATGACATGCGTGCAATGCATGACTTTCATGTAATGGATGATCGCTGTCAGGAACAGTACTAAGACAGAGAAGGAATTAGTACTAAAAGAAGTATTAGTACTAAGAGAGGTGACGAACTCTCGAGATAAGGAAAGAGTGAGTGAGAGGGAGGGAGAGAGAGATCGAGAGAGAGAGAGAGAGATGATAAGAAAAGATATATATTATGTGAAGAGAATGTACAGTAGTAGCTAGGAAGCTTAAGACTGGCGTTGAACCGATTTGGTTCGAAATAATGCCTCGTGCCTCATTTTATAGTGTTCTAAGGAATACTCCTGAAGTTTCTAGAATGTTCCAGAGAAATCTAGAATATACATCAATTTTCTATAATAAAACATAAATGAAAATAATATTCTACGTATTACAATGTATAGTCTAATGGTCAAGAGCTCGACCCATGTAGCATAAGGTCATGGGTTCGAGTCTTGCCATATCATGACACTATCCCCCCTTTAAAATGACGAGTGTAACGAGTCGTTTTGGATTCAGGACCCGGTTTGTCTGGATATTGATGATGGAAGTCTTCAAGAAGTGCACGAGCATTGGTGACATTCTCTATCGGTTCCCAAATATGCTCACTGGGACTATATCCTAGCCAATCGATTAGATAGTAGAGCTTGTTGCGAACAATCTTGGAATCAAGGATGGCGGCAACCTCGTACTCAGGTCCATCTTCAAGCTCGATCGGGGGTGGAGGCTGTGTAATACATCCTGGGATGGTGCTCTCTTGATAGGGTTCAAGGAGAGAACTATGAAACACCGGATGTATCCGAAGTTGTGGAGGTAGATCGAGACGAAAAGCGACATCATTAATCTTTCCTATGATACGGAAAGGACCTAATCGTCGATAATCCAACTTCTCGCATGGGCGAGTAGTCTTGATGTGTCGTCGGAGTAGCCATACCCGATCTCCAATGTTAAAACTGGATGGGAGTCGATGACGATCCGCATAAACCTTGTGTGTTTGTTGAGCTTGTTGGAGATGAGTAGATAAATCTGCTTGTATCTTGCGTAACCGCTCCAAACGATCCTCCGCGCAAGGATTTGTGGACACCTCTGGGGTTTCAAGTACACACCACCGGGGGTGACATCCCGTATAAGCATAAAATGGCGTAACATTAGTCGATGCGTGGATAGAGTTATTATAGGCAAATTCGGCGAAGTGGAGAATATCTGCCCAGTCATCTTGATGATAGCTAAGAAAGCACCGCAGGTACTGCTCCAATGTTTGATTTGTTTTGTTCGGCTTGGCCGTTGGTTTGTGGGTGGTACCCGGAGGAGAGGTTACAAGTGACTTGGAGCATTTTAAAAAGGTGCTTCCAGAATTTTGACACGAATTGGGGTCCACGGTCGCTGACGATACTATCGGGAAGTCCATGATGCCGACATACTTCACACATGACAATTTCGGCGGTGTCTTCACTGGAGATTTTCTTAGTACATGGCAAAAAATGAGCCATCTTCGTATATCGATCTACCACTGTTAGAATTGCATTGAACCCCTTAGAGATTGGTAGATCTGTGATGAAGTCTAGAGCAATGGATTGCCATGGCTTGCTTGGAATTGGTAATGGTTCTAATAAACCATATGGATGATGCCTTGGCATTTTCGCTCTGCAGCATGTGTCACAAGTCCGAACAAAATCTTCGACAAATTGTCGCATACAGGGTCACCAGAATGATCGTTGTACTAAATCTAATGTTTTAGGACTACCAAAATGCCCAGCTGTATATGTGTCATGACAGTTTTGTACTACTTGAAGGCGGGAAGAACCATTAGGAACATACAAAAGTTCTTTAAAGAAGAGTAATCCATCATGGTATTTGAATTGCCGATAGTCCGTACCTGGTGGTTGTGACTGTGAACACGACGCTCGAGAGGGATCAGTTTGTGCTAGTATAGCTTGGGCGAAAGCATCTGTCTTCAGGTCTACACGTATGATATCGATAACGTGGGAATCCATGGGCATGCCAAAGACCTGTGTTGCTTGCAGTCGTGCCGGTCCCAAGATTACTTGCTTTTGGTTATCGAAAGCTGGCTCGCTAGGACGCGGTGCTAGGTACGAACGCCGTGATAATGCATCTGCTTTCCCTTGATGTTTCCCAGGTCGATATGTAATCTTGAAGTCGAAACGTGTGAGAAAATGGGCCCACCGAGCTTGACGTCGATTTAACACACGAGCGTCTTGAAAATAGGCGAGGTTTTTGTGGTCACTGAATACAGTGACTTGATGAGAAGATCCCTCTAGAAAATGCCTCCATTGCATTAAAGAGTCCACTATAGCCAATAGTTCTTTATCATGAATTTCGTAGTTGATTTCGGCGGCGTCAAACTTGCGTGAGTGAAAAGCCACAGGATGTAGCTTTTCATCATTATCTCATTGTGATAGAATGCTTCCTAATGCAAAATCCGATACGTCCGCTTCGATGATGAATGGTTTTTCTGGATCAACGTGAGCTAGAATCGGAGCCGATGTAAATGCCTATTTAAGATTCTCAAAAGCCATGTCCTCTTCTTCAGACCAAATGAACGATTGTCCCTTCCTAGTAAGTTGTGTAAGAGGCAAAACGAGCTTTGAGTAATCCTTTATAAACTTCCGGTAAAAATTGGCAAAGCCTAGAAAGCATTGCACATCCCACACCGAACGCGGAGTCTGCCATTCTACCACCGTTTTGACCTTAGCTGGGTCCATGGAGATGCCATCTGAGGAAATGACATAGCCGAGAAATTCCACCTGGTTGCACCCGAAACTTCATTTTTCCAGCTTTGCATAGAGACCATGTTCTCGAAGTCGTTTTAGTACTAACAGTACATGAGAATCATACTCTTCTTGGGTCTTCGAGTAAACCAGTAGATCATCCAAATAGATGATTAGACACACATCCAGGAGATCTCGGAAAATATCATTTGCCATGTGCTGGAAGACTGTTGGCGCATTAGTGAGGCCGAACGACATGACCGTATACTCGAAGTGCCCATATCTGGTGCGGAACGCGGTCTTCCATTCATCTCTTGGTCGGATCCGTACGAGGTTATAGGCTCCCCGTAAGTCGATCTTCGTGAAGAACTTGGCACCATTGATCTATTCTAAAAGACTTGAGATAAGGGGGAGTGCATACCTATTTCGGATTGTAACCTTATTCAAGCCACGGTAATCTACAACGAGCCGAAGTGAGCCATCCTTTTTCTTGACGAAGAAAATGGGTGCGCCGGCTGGAGATTTCGAATGTCGTATGAAACCATTCTCCAAATTCTCCTCTATATAGGCTCGAAGGACTTCCAGTTCGGTTGGTGACAAATTGTAGATCGGTCCCCAAGGTGGCTCTTTCCCCGGTTGTAAATCGATGGGGCAATCATATGGTCGATGGTGAGGAACCGTACTGGCTTGTACTTTATCGAACACATCGGCATACTGATGATACTTCTCTGGAAGTTGAACGATGGAATCCTCTTTAGTGGTGCTAGAGGGGTTTACTGATATTGCGAAGAGGAACATTTCTTCCTTGCATCCTTCCTCACGCAACTGATGTAGTGAAATCGTTGCAATCTCATGAGTAGATCCTCGGGCTTTTTGATGCCGGATTTCTCTTGTCCACCAATCTATGTCTGGGTTATGTAATTCGAACCATGGTAATCCTAAGACAATGGGGTGTTCTGGGATGCTAATTATATTAAATGATATGACACATGCTAGATTATCTAGGACAACATTAACGGGCTCTGACTCTTCTATGATATTTCCTGAGCCAATGGGACGACCATCGACGACTACTACAAGGGCAGGACATGGGAGTTTTCTGAGAGATATCTGATGAGCTTGGGCAAATTTCCTATCCATGAAGCAAGAATTAGCTCCGGAATCTAGAAGTGCTAAGACATGTATTGGAGGAGTACTTTTAGTACTAACTGTTACTTGGGCTACGAACACATTGCTAACTTGCTTAGAGGGATTGGAACCACTAATGGGCTGCACAGATCTAGGGCTGTCCAACCAAACGGCTCCTATTTTGGCTGGACTTAGTCATTTAACTCTTCTTCTAACTGACTAAAGACATCAAATTTGTTCGCTAGATTTGGGCTATTAGTACTATTAGGACTATCAGATATCCCTACTGAAATAGACTCGGGTTTAGTACAATCAGAACTAGCAACTATTTGGTTTACCTGCCTTCTTGGCCTATGGGGACAGTTTACCGCGATATGCCCTGGTCCACCGCAATAAAGACACAGTCGGTTTGCTCGACGTCGTTGTTTTTCTTCTTCCGATAGCGGTCCACGACGACGTGTGGTGTCAATTTCCATCGGAGTTGGAGTACTTGCTGGGGGCGCATTATATGACTCCCTTGGAAAAGGTTTCGCTACCACCCCACCGAGGCATAGGTAGGCTCTGATCTTGCCCTCGGAATCTGGAATTGTTGTTCCGAACGTCGTTCGAAGAGGCGGTTGTCGCATCTCACCGCGTGACTAATTGCTTCTGTTAATGACTTTGGCTCTTCGGGGAAGGTCAAGAGTAAATCCTTGACATCGTTGCGTAAGCCATAACAGAATTGCTCCATCAATGCGTGATCATCCCAAGGGATATCTGCAGCGTATGCGGAACCTGGACGATCACCTTGGCGTAATCGCCGGATTTTGTTGATTGCAGTCCTTATGCTGTCAGTATCTCCAAAACAGGCCTTAAACTCACTTATAAATTCTTCAAAATTGTTTAATAATGGAGAATCCTTTTCCAACAATGGAGCAAACCATGCTAACACTGAGCCACTAAGGAGAGTGCCTACTAGTCCCACTCGTGATGCATCGGTGGGATATCGAGAAGGATGCATTTGTATCACTAAACGTACCTGATTCAAAAACCCTCTAAACTGTGATCGGGTCCCATCAAATTTTGCAGGAAGACTGATCTTGGGTTCTTTGTGAATCCCTTGAGTGCTTGATCCTTGTTGTTGTAATGATATGATAGTCGCTTCGAGTTGTTGTACACGTAGTGTCAGCTCCCCGTGTTGTTTTTGTTTTTCCAGCGCTATTTGTTGAAGATCCCCCAACAAGCGATGATTTTCTTGTTCTAGTGCTACAAATTTCTCTTTTAAGCACTGGAGCTCCGAGAAAACAGATTGGTATTCCTGAGCGTTAACAGTTTCCATTTTACTAGGGAGGATAAAAGGATTAATAAGAAGATAAAAGGAAAAGGAGGAAAGGAAGATCAACCAAAATCGGTTCAAACTGTCAGGAACAGTACTAAGACAGAGAAGGAATTAGTACTAAAAGAAGTATTAGTACTAAGAGAGGTGAAGAGCTCTCGAGAGAAGGAAAGAGTGAGTGAGAGGGAGGGAGAGAGAGATCGAGAGAGAGAGAGAGAGAGAGAGAGAGAGATGATAAGAAAAGATATATATTATGTGAAGAGAATGTACAGTAGTAGCTAGGAGGCTTAAGACTGGCGTTGAACCAATTTGGTTTGAAATAATGCCTTGTGCCTCATTTTATAGTGTTCTAAGGAATACTCCTGAAGTTTCTAGAATGTTCCAGAGAAATCTGGAATATACATCAATTTTCTATAATAAAACATGAATGAAAATAATATTCTACGTATTACAATGTATAGTCTAATGGTCAAGAGCTCGACCCATGTAGCATAAGGTCATGGGTTCGAGTATGAAAATAGATATCGGATAATGTTGAGCGAGCAAGCTCAACCGGATCCAGATTGGCTGAATAAGCCAGAACCGGATCGACATCTGGGAGGATGAGCCGGAGCGGTATCCGGAAACAACCGGCCAGATTGGGGAGCCGGATTCGAGTGCGAACCGGAAGCCTAGTTGTAGCCTAGACTACTAGGTAATCATTGTCTTGTAGTTAGTGTCAATCGCTCGTATGAGCATTGAAGTACATAGTACTTCTGTTAGTCCTTTTGAGGACTTGTATAAATAGTGTTGTTTAGCACGTTGTATGTACAGAGTTTACAGAGTGATATTTTGAATTGAGTTTAAGTTCTGCTCTCTCCCACGTATACTCTATGTGTATTAAGCTTCTCCAATTAACCTTCATCTTATTCTCTGTTCCTATCCGGTTGAGCCGGTTCTGTCTAACGCTTCCACACGTTAACTTTCACAGATAAGTATAGTGATAGAAATATATCTTTTAAAATAAATAATCTAGCTTACTAGTGTATACCTTGTGCTTTGTGTACAAGGTTGAGGGTTCAAGTCTCTCAATTTTACTCAATACAATATTTAGCTTCATTCTTATATCATGAAGCATATTCTTTATAATACTCTGAACATAGCCTAGCCTAATGGTATGTATATTGTACTTGGTATATAAGGGTGTGGGTTCAAGACTCTCAAATACTACTAGATACGATATTTAAGTTCATTTTTATATCATGAAGCACATTCTTCACGACAACGTTTCTTAGCTATCCGGAAGGGATCCCAACAACAATAGTGCTAATACCTCATCGGCTAGAGGTACTTCTAGAGAAGTGGTTTGATTCATCAGTCCTTGGAAGGCATTAATGTGCTCTGCCATGCTGGAGCCGTCTTGATACCGGAGTGTCACGATTTTCTGAAAATTGACACTCTATTCACGATGTTCTTGTTTTCGAACATCACACCAATCTTCATCCAGAGGACGTCAACACTTGCCTGTTCATCAAAGTTGTTATATAGACTCATGTCCATAAAACACCTTATATATGTTGTCGCCTATTGAGCGGGCAAGCTCAACTGGATCCCGATCGGTTGAATAAGCCGGAATAGAGAATTGGATAGGTATCCGGGTCGGAGAACCTGATTATACTCCAGAATAGTGAGACCCGGTAGGCCGTTGGAGGCCTATGGTTCGAGCCTAGTACGTAGGCATATTCCTTGGAGTTAGTGTCAGTCTCTTGTGTGAGCATTGAGGACTTCTATCATTCCTTTAAGGACTTGTATAAAAAGTGTTTTGTAAGAAATTTATATGTACAGAGTATTATATTTTGAATTGAGTTTTCTGTTCTGTTGTCTCTCTGTCCTCTCTTGTGTATTCAAGCTTTCCATTAAACCTCCATTCTGTGTTCTACTGTTATAGCAAACTAGCCGGTTTTGTCTTAGCTTCCGAACAATATCTTTTACACCTCCTTCAAATGCATGACTTCCCAAGTCGATGCATCAATCTTGTCTGGCAGTTTAGGAACCACGTCGGTGCGTTGACAAGAATGTGCACCAACAACAAGATGTTGTACACGGAGGCAGAGAGGCCCCGTGGTCGTGGTGGTCGAGGCAGATCGGCCCGCACTGCAGGCGGCCGACAAGAGCAAAGTTGGAGGCACAAAGATGGTGTTGACAACAATTTTGGACTCTCCGGAAATAGGGGGAGTCAAAGCATTGCCGGAAATTAGCAAGGAAAGGCCCACAAGGAATGTTGGTAACATGGCTGGAAAGGCTACAAAAAAAGCAAGTACGAGAAGAAGAAGGCTGATTCAGACAAAGCTTAATCGAGCCAGAAAGACGTGGATAGGCGTCCTCGATCACACTTCGCCAGGAGCTTAGAGGGAGTCGGGTCAAGACCGGTCCTCGTAATGAAGCATAAGTCCAACCGGATGGGAGTATCCAACTCTAAGTTGGAAGAAGTTTGGTATGTGGACTCTTGAGCTTCAAACCACATGAAGAACCACAAAGAAGTGGATCTCTTTTCTCGAGCAGCCGGAGAAGCAGGGGGTAGTCGAAACTAGAGACAACACCCCACATCCCATTGTAGATCAAGGAATGCAAGTCTGATTTACTCAACACGATTGCTTCATCGAGGAGGAAGAGCAAGGGCATCATGATGGAAGAATGTTCATCCTCGAAACCAATGATATAGGCACCAGTTGGGCCACATCAACTCCCGGAAGCTTCAAGAGATGCAGTTTGAACACATGGTTTTCGGTGTCGTGAAGGACGAAAGCTTCACATTAAAAGTCTACAAAAAGATAAATACGTAACTAAAATAAAATATATCTTGATAATGTTTTATAAAGGTAATATTAAAAACACACTATGATAATATTATACATTATATGTAGAGGCAAATAAAACATATATATTATATTACATGGACAAGAGAGGACTTGAACCAATAAACCCCACCTTATGACTTTGAAACCTTACCATTCACCCTATAATTGTAGTATCTATAAAACTATATGTCATGTTTTATTTGAAGTAATATTGTATGCACCATATATTGTATTACATGGGTGAGAGAAGAATTGAACCAACAACCTCCACATTATGAACCTCAAAACCTATTGTTACTAGCTGGCAAGAAGGCTTAAGGAGGTCCAAACCAGAGTGTGAAAAGGAATAGTTTATTCGGGAATTGTTGTAATTAGTAGTCTTAAAATATATAGTAATATATGAGTAGATGTGGACGGACGGACCAGAATCGGTATGCCGATCCGGATCCGGACCAATTTCGAAAAGGTGTCGGTTGGCACCGTTTTGTATTTCGCATTGGGGACCTATATAAAGGCCAGGTTACAATGTAATCGAGAGCGGATAATTAATAGAACTTATTGCTTTAATCTTTCAGTGTTGATTACCGTCCTGTGCTTATTGTTGTATCTTGCACGTGTTAATGATGTGTTGCTAAGTAATCGATTAAGGTCTAATTAAGCATTGTGTCGTAAGTCATTTTGCCGTACCACCCTTTGGTGAAGTGTCTTAAGTGGACACCCTGTGTTAGGTTGTTGTCCGGTCCTAGGAGTAACATAGTTTTTGGCGACCACAATTCCTGCACAATCGCAGTGAACAACGGCAGGAATGGATGACTAGGCCAACAGACGACCCGGTTACGGAGAGAGCACGAAGACTTGCTGAACGGATAAGGCAGTGAGAGGCTTTCCAGCAAGCAGTGGAAGAAATCCGATCGGATTGATCATTTTCCAAAGTGATCTGGAAAGTGGCGGAGGAGTCGATCCGTCTACAACAAAACGCCTACCTGGACGAAGGAAGCAGCTTAAGCAGCCTCAGGGAAGCGGAAACCCTTCTCTAGGCCTTGGCCGGAAGAGACGGCAAATCCGAAGCATTTTCAGTGCTGGAATCAGATTCGGAAGGGGGTTACAGCGCGCACACGAACTATCGAAGCAGTAACAACACCCCAGGAGGACCGGAGGACGAGGAGTCGGATACATTACCGACACCGGAACCAGAGTTGGCAGACCGGGAACCTCCAGCACTAGACGTGGAAAGAAAGAAAGATATATTAACATCTTCTAAGGCCAAACTTGGCCCATGAGACAATTGGTTTACAACAAAAGAGTATTTATCCAGTCATCATAACTAAAATAAAATTAAGTAAAAAATAGAAGTTAAACTAAAAGAGTTCTAGTTGTGTACAATATGTAGTATACTCGAAAGTGACTATACACTAAGCCTAATTTTATTTCCACCCAAGCCTCTCGAAAAGAAGTGGGGGGTCAAAGGGTCTTGATGTGGGTTCCAATGTAGAGAGTGCCCTAGCCATGGCTTCTAGGCGGTGTAGCTCACGTTCCCTTATTTTCAATATTGCTTCCACATCACGTCGAGTTGCTTTGAAATCCGGCACCCGAGGACGTCTGGTTCTTCTCTGGTTTTCTGCCTCATCAATGGAAAGGCCGAGTGGTGCAAGTGTGTCGGCATTCGTTGTCTCCTCAGGTTCCTGAAAAACTTCATTTGTTACATGTTCGTGATCATTAGCAACATTATTGTCAACATTTTGTAACTTATTCTCTCTGTGTTGTTTTAGCTCTAGAACGTATTTGCCTAATTTCTTTATATCTAGAGTATCTAATAGTTTGGGGAGGGTGGGAGACGGACCAAGTATGTCTTGGTATTTTGCCCTTATCTCGGCATAGGTTGGACACTTGCATGTAAAGTGGTACTCATCCTCTATCTCTATGTGACATAACCTACATAACCTTTCCTCCCTAGGGACTCCACTAGTACGGCCATTCTCAATCTCAAGTTGGTGAGATGATATTCTAAGTTGTCCAATGGCAACCCTTAGTGCATGTGGTAAGAATACATCTAGATATTTTGGCTGCGTGATAAAACCTAACTCAGAGAAGTGCATGAAGTGTTTCTTATAGTACAACATTTTAGATGGGAGTGGCTCTAGTGGGGTGATCCATTTACACAGAGTGTAAATTTGCCATATTTCTTGGCGTATTACTTTATTGCGGTCCTCATGAGAGATTAAGGTGTTATCACTCGTGTGGTTGTACCTAAGGGGAGGTAGGTTATTAATGTCTAGACCATTCGCAAGAAGCCAACTCACCATCATGCCATACCATGAGCTAGTATAGCCGGACTCATACAATGATCGAGAGGCCTTAAAGGCTTGATGAGATATTCTATCATGTGGTTGGCTATGTATCCTATCAATGAAGACTACAAGTTGAAAAAGTGCCTCTACTAACATTGGGGGTAACGTGAATTCGGCCCTAATAATGTCATGTGGTACAGTCGATTTGCTTCGGAGTTGGCGTGATAGCATCATCACCAATGGTCTCTCTAATTGCGTCCACATGAAAGATGGTAATCCTGGAGCCCAAACCGCTGGTGCATACATGAGGGAGGGGGTCACTAATGAGTCAAAGAGCCACCCTTTAGTCTGTGGCTCTTGAAAGTGTGCTTGGTGGCATTGTCTCTCTAGGAGTGAGAGGGATGCACGGAGACGGAAAAAGACTGGCAAAAACCTCCAACAACGGAAGTCGAGCCGGCAACACCAAAGGGAGACCGGCAAAGACCTCTGACGCCGACGGAACAGCAGGAAAGTCCACCGACACCGCCAGCCCGCGTACCGACACCGGACGACGACATGTCGTTCCAGTACTCCAAGTATAGGGATGATCCGGACGCGGAGGCTCATGTTCACGTGTTTCAACAAACATGGCAGGCAAACCATGTGTCACAACGGTTAACCGCGGCCGAAGAGGAACGATCTAAGATAGCCGAATTCGGCGTGACATTGGAAGGACCGACTGTCAGATGGCATCGGACGCAGGATCGTAGCACCATCACCACCTTTGCGGACCTGAAAGATAAATTCTTGCACTTCTTTCAGAAGGAGGTGGACCAGAGAGAAATAGTGGGCCTATTTTATACCATCCGGCAGGACCCCGGGGAGAGCATTCCGCAGTTTGTCATCCGGTTTCAACGGATGCACAGTCAGCTTCGGGAACCTCTACGAACGGTATGCACGGTCATCGACTTTCGCACAAGCACCGTCGACCAGGTCATCGACCGGGTTAGAGAAATGGAGAAAACGAGCTCTTGGCTAACAATGGGGGCCCTCCAACGAGCGTTACCAACAGATGAGGATCTTTGGTTCCGGCAAGCAATCCAATGCACGACCTGCTTGAATTGCGGACACTCGTCACTGGAGTACACCATGCGGACACACTGCTTACTCTGCCAATCTACGAGCCACACGATGGACCGGTGCGAATATAACTTATTGAATCGGCAAGCACCGCCAGTCCGGCAAATCGAGCCACGTAGCAGCCGAGACGAATGATGGCGACGAGAGGAGCGATATTGACAGGCCCAGGATGTCCGGTATGACGATCGGTGAGACAAATATGACTGGTACAAGAGATATGACAAGTACCGAGATTACAACAGACGGTACGAGCATCACAACCGGGATCAGTCCCCCGGGTATTACCAACGACAAGAAGATTACGGGAGGTATGACGACCAACCCCGGCAAGGGTACCGCAACAAAAAGAACTTTAATAAAAAACGACATTTCAAAAACGGGAGCCACCCACGTGAACCGGAAAAAGCGCCTCAAGCAGCCAACTGGACCAGAGCCCCGCGGTTACCACAAGACCTCCACCGGGTATAGGAAACAATGCCGAATCCAGCATTACTCGGAAAGCATATTGCTATTATTGCCGACAAGAAGGACATTATAGTAATCAATGTCTGGCAAAGAGCTATGACAAGCGACCGGCAGTAAACATGGTAGTCGCCGAAGTCGCAGACCTACAATAGGTCACCACAAGGTCGAAGGGCAAGACGACGGAATGGGAGACACAAGAGGCCATCTGGAAACAGGCAACGGAATGGGTGAAAAAGGCAAATGAGTGAAACATAGTAGAACTTGCACAACAAAAGGAGAACACCGAAGAGCTCGCCGGCGGCAGTCAGTCCGAAAACGCGACATGGTAGGCACTACAGGAATGCCAGATCACGCTGCCGTTAGGACGACTCTTGCAGCTAGTACCAAGATTCACAGAAGAACTCAAGCCCGGCATGACGACAGGTGGTACACCACCGACTTTGGCATTCTTCTCAAATCCGGAGGAGGGACCGGCGGTGGTGGACACCAACAGTCCGGCAATTACTGCCATTGTGAAAGGGAAAGAACTCCCCGGCACGATAATAGACGGAGGCTCTGGCGTTAATTTAATAAGCCTCTGGACGTGCGATGCTCTTGGAATCCAAGAGTGGGAGCCATGTCCATTCTGGCTCCGAATGGCGGACACAAGCTCGGTGCGACCGACAGGATTAATACGAGACTTAGAAGTAACCATCGGGGGCCATACATTCCGAATCTCAGCCGTAGTTCTCTAGTTGCAGGCTCAAGGAGCGTACCCATTATTATTGGGACGCCCTTGGTTAAAGACAACACACATCAAGCAGAACTTAAGGAGGAATATGATTACGTTCCGGCGGGGAAAAGCGAAGGTACGGGTACCAACACAACCAAGGAAGGGCACCGGCAAGGATCTGACACCGTTATATGCGGAGTGTGTCAATATGCTGGAAGGTTAGCACACGAAGAAGAAGATCAGTACTTGCAGGAGAACCCGAAGATTGTACCTCTATTCGAAATTGACGTCGCCGAAGCGGTATCACCCTACTTACTGCAACCGGACGGAACCGAAGTAGGACCGGATAGAGAAGCAATCCGGGAGTTACGGCAAGCGCAGGAGGCGTTGGAAAGAGAAATGGCCGTATCACAACGCGTAAAAGCGTCTCAATTAGAAGAGGTAAATCTAGGAATGGTGGAGGAGGCAAAACCGGTGCACATTGCCAAAGAAATGAATGCAGAGAACAAAACGGTGATAATTACACTCCTCAACGAGTTTCGCGACGTATTTGCCTGGTCTTATAAGGATATGAGAGGGTTGGATCCTCAGTTGTATCAGCACCAGATACATTTGAGCAAAGACGCCAAGCCGGTAGCACAACGTCGGTACCGGATGAACCCAAAGTACGCCGCCAAAGTCAAGGAGGAAATCGACAAATTGCTGAGGGTTGGCTTCATCCATCCCGTAAAGAAATCTACATGGCTGAGCCCGATCGTAGTCGTACCGAAGAAGAACGGCAAAATTAGAGTCTGTGTCGACTACCGGAAGCTCAATGCGGCAACGGTAACGGATGTATTTCCACTTCCGTTTACGGATGGAGTTTTGGATGCCGTCGCCGGCCATGAAGTCTACAGTTTCTTAGACGGATTCAGCGGGTATAATCAGATCCGGATGCACCCTGATGATCAAGAGAAAACGACTTTCGTCACCGAATGGGGAGTGTTTGTTGCCGTGGTGATGATGTTCGGACTGAAAACGGCACCGGCAACATTCCAACGAATCATCATGGAGATCTTTGGCGAATACATACCAGCTACACCGAAAACGGCAAAGGCATTGAGTCATTTCTTAGGACAAATCCGTTGGCATAGCCGAATGCTCCGGTATTTGGCGGACCTAGCTACACCACTGCATGTTGTGGTACACCGAACATCGTTCCAGTGGACCGACACCAAACATAAGGCGTACCAGGCACTCAAAGTTCTATTGTCGCAAGCGCCGGTAGTGCAACCCCCGGATTGGGCGAAGGAATTTCATGTGTTCGTGGATGCGTCCGACATTGCAATCGGGAGTGCGCTGATGCAACTTACGGAGCCAAGATGGTACCGGCCTGTATATTACGCAAGCCGGAAGTTATCCCAAGCCGAACGAAATTACTCCACCACGGAAAGGGAATCTTTAGGCATGATCTACAACTTAACAAAATTCAGGCATTATTTGTTGGGAAGAAAGTTTTGCTTCCATGTAGATCACTCGGCACTTCTCTACCTAGTGTCCAAAGCGTCACTTACCGGTAAGTTGGCTTGGCGGACATTGCTGTTGCAGGAGTTCGAATTCGAGATATTCCACCGACCCGGCATACAGCATGTGGTAGCAGATTATTTAAGCTGGTTAGATTCCGGCGAAACCAGCGACGGAGTACCGGACGAGTTTCCGGATGTTGAGTTATTTCGAGTCACTACGGAAACGGCAACAGATGAAACGGTGGCACTAGAATATAAGTGGCTAACGAATATGCACCAATTTCTGAGCACCAGATTACCTCCGGAGGAGATGAACCGGGACGAGAGGAAGCGCCTGGCGGTACAAAGCCAACACTTCTGTTTACTCCAGGACACGCTATACCACAAAGGTGCGGACGGTATATGGTGACGAGCGGTGCGTAGCGACGAGAAAGAGGTAATACTACGGGAAGCACACTACGGAGTCGCCGGAGGCCATTATGCCGGGGATGCTACGGCAAGGAAGATATGGCAAAGTGGGCTATGGTGGCCGACTACATTGAAAGACGCAGTCCGGTACGCGAAAGAGTGTGATCTATGCCAGCGAATGGGCCAGCCAACGGAGCAAGCTAGGATGCTGCACCAGCCAGTACTACCGCTAGAACCATTTCAGAAATGGGGTCTGGATTTTGTCGGACAGTTTAAACCACAGGCAATGAGAACTGGCAACTAGTATGTTATCGTCATGACGGACTACTGCAGTAAATGGGTGGAAGCCAAAGCCTTACGAGATAACACCGCAGCGTTGACGACAAAATTCTTATATGAATGCATTTGGTGCTGGTACAGATGCCCAATAGAGCTGATAAGAGACCAAGGAGGGCACTTTCTAGGACAGGTAGTGGAGAGCTTGACGTCATTCTATGCGGTATTACATAAACGGAGCACCCCGTACTACCTACAAGCCAACGGATTAGCGGAGTCAACAAACAAAACGCTATAGAATATCCTGCGCAAGATCATCAATGAAAATCGGACAGATTGGGACACGAAGCTGCACAGTGCGCTCTGGGCTTACCGGACAGCGTACAAAACAAGTATCCGAACAACGTCGTTCCGGTTAGCATTCGGACTAGAGGCAGTCATGTTAGTCGGATTCCAGGTACCGAGCTTACGGATTCAAATTCGGGAACGACTCAATGAAAAGGAATTAGAGGCAATTCAGTTAAAGGCTCTGTGTGAACTAGAGGAACACCGACTGGCGAGCATCATGCACCTGGAATTGGAACAACGGTGACGGAAAGCGTTTGTAGATCGGCACCGGAAGGGAAACGAGAAAATGTTCGAAATCGGCAAGCCGGTACTAGTATTCCAGACCCAGATGGGTAAAATGCCAGGCAAACTACGGTTTAGATGGACCGGACCATACTGGATCACACGCGAGTTCAATGGATCCTGCCAGTTAGGGACACTTGCTGGCGAAGTGTAGGGTAAATGCGTCAACAGATTTAGACTAAAGCCATACAAAGGACCTATGCCCAAGAACCCATTTGAACGAAGGACCGCCACCGAATCAGACGCCAGCAGGCCAACCACGACGGCAACCCGTGAGGAAAAAGGCTACCACCAAGCTGGTAAGGGGGAGCACGAGCCGACAACCGGGGAAAGCATAACGACGGCAAACCATCAAGAGGCTGGCAAGGTGCGCGTTTCGGGTAAGGGTCCAATAGGACCGAAGAAAAATTAGCCACACAATTAATCAAAAAAAAAGAAGAAGAAGTAAAAATCGAATGGAATCAAATAAATCATGAAAAGGAGTGGTGGAAACGGCCATGCAAACGAGGAGTAAAGAGGCACGTCGAAAAGGTACGAGGGGCTATGAATAGGACATTAAAACACCGCCACATGGCACACAATGCTATTATAGTACACGACCTGCAGATGCGGAGGCTCGAAAAAGGCGCCAAGATGCAGAGAGAAAAACCCCCATGCATCGAGACCTTCTCCTATCGCGAACCAAGGAGAACAGACATAGACAGACGCGTGAAGATCAATCGCAGAGAGCTCGCACACAGAGAACCCCCTCACGCAAAACTTTCTCTCTCACACTCTCCTCACCACCAAACCTCGCCAACACTCTCCGACCTCGACGCAGAGAAGGCGGCAAAGGAGCGCGCCAGCCGAAAGCGATCGACGGATGCAAGCGAGGAGACACCACCACAGCCCCTGAAGAGCCCACTCCACCGACCGGTGCAACAAGAAACAGACACCCTAGCGGCAAGAATGAATGCCGAGACTCAGGCAGAGGAAATGGAGGAAGAATCCACGGAGCACCTCCAGCGGCGGCCAGTGAAGAGCACCGCTGAATCAACCGGGAAGCGTTCGGACTTACAGAAGGAGGGAATGCCCGCAACTCACACTGAGCATCCCATGCCAAGGGAGGCACCGGAACCGGTTCGGATGGAACCGGTCACAGAAGTCCCTGCGCAAGAGGTAGCACCGGCAAGCCCCGTAACTCAAGAGCCAAATATACAAAGGCCAACCTTCCCAACCGGCCAAGAACAAGCAGACAAGGGGCGGCTAGCCGAAACACACTCAGAGCCGGAACGACAAAGTGGTCAGCTGGCAGAACCAGAAGTGCAGCTCCACGCAGTAAGGCGGAACTAGCCACCGGCGAGTGAACCCATCAGCCAACCCTCCGTGCAAGCACAACAACAGTGCATCGGCAGCCAATGGATCCGGTGGATAGGAGAATAAATTGCCGGAGTAGTCGGATGCATAGAGGTAGAGGAAAGAGTGCAAACGGAACGGTTGCTCGTCACAACCGATGAACTGGAGACGGCACGGTCAAGGATCCGGTGCCTCGAACAAGACTTGCATCGGATCACAGGAGACATGGCCAAAATGGCCTTAACCGCAACGCAGATCCAAGCACTGGTGACTTCGGTTGATGTACAGGGGAATAAGACCCCAGAGACACAAACTGTCCCGGAGAAAGATGTGGCGCAAGCTCAAGAGCTTGCGGAATGACGAGATGAACTTGCCGTACAAGAAGCATTATGGAGCCGCGAATGGGACTTGAAGAAGGCGGCCGAAGAAGAATTAAAGAAGACTGCTGAGAACCTCTGTTGGGTAGAGGAAAACTTGCATAAAGGACATCATGCTTACGACCGGCTGAAGGAGGAAAAAGAGAAATTGCTGCAGGAAAAAGACAAGCTGCGACAGATGGCGGAGACGGAAATCGAGAGGTTGAAGGAAGAGCTCCGTCAACAGAAGGACCGGGAGGACCGTGCGTGCCGACAGATCAACCAGAGGCTGAAGCAGAAGACCGATGATTTTGATCATCTGCACTAGGACTACAAGCAGCTGGAGACAAAGTTTAAGCAGCAACAGGAATGGATGGCCGAGCTCCGGCAAGAAGTTGATAGGGCCACAACGGCACTCGCCGAAGAACGAGCTGAGAGTTCCAAGCTATTGGAGGAAGCGGCGAATGACCGGATGAAGCTCCACAAACAGAACCATGAAGACAAGGAAAGAGCAACAATGGTATTACAGAGGTTGCAAACAACCTATCAAAATCAATTGTCGCATTATAGGGAGTAGGAGGCGGACACGGTCCGAATCATCAAGCAATTGAAAGAGGAGCGACAAGCCGCAGAATATAAATCATGGATGGGAGCTGAACGGATCTAGTGCATCCTCCGGTCATGGCTCACTAAGACCAAAAGCTTGATTGACGACAACTCTGTGCGTTGGTGGACGAAATGGGCGCAGAATACGGCGGAACTTCAATTGCTCAGGGTGGACGTGGAAAACCGGCAGAAGGAGGGTGACGACTGTTATACGCTGACATCAGAGGACTTCACCGCCATAAGGGATGAGCTGGCTGAAGATTTCACAGCCCTGCCGGATGAACAATTGCTGCAGGTCCGGCAGCTCGTAGCTCAACTGGACGACGATCGGCTGGAGGCTCAAATCCAGTTTGAGAGCTATGAGCGGTCCCGGCTTCGGGAAGAAAAAACGTGGAAGGCGGCAACAGTCAACCTTAGTGATGAGGAACCGTCGCCGGTACTAGGACAAGACGGGGACCAGGCCGGGGTCAGTCAACCGGAAACAACTCCGACGGAGGAACCAACAAAGGAAACGTCGGTGCCAGAACGACAAACGGAGCCGCAGCCCCAAACGGAGAAGGCACAAACGCAACAGCCACAACCACAAACGCAACAGCAGCCACAAAAGCAACAACTGATTCCCGACGAGCCATTGGAAATTTTGGAGCAAAGCATTCTGGACATTTTGGACGAAGCCTAAAAGGGCCAGATAATGGGTTCGACGTACAAGGTATTGTCCCATGGGCATGCCATGTGTTACCGGCTGGCAAGAAGGCTTAAGGAGGTCCAAACCAGAGTGTGAAAAGGAATAGTTTATTCGGGAACTGTTGTAATTAGTAGTCTTAAAATATATAGTAATATATGAGTAGATGTGGACGAACGGACTAGAATCGGTATGCCGATCCGGATCCGGACCGATTCCGAAAAGGTGCCCGTTGGCACCGTTTTTTATTTCGCACTGGAGACCTATATAAAGGCCTAGTTACAATGTAATCGAGAGCGGATAATTAATAGAACTTATTGCTTTAATCTTTTAGTGTTGATTACCGTCCTGTGCTTATTGTTGTATCTTGCGTGTGTTAATGATGTGTTGCTAAGTAATCGATTAAGGTCTAATTAAGCGTTGTGTCGTAAGTCATTTTGCCGTACCACCCTTTGGTGAAGTGTCTTAAGTGGACACCCTGTGTTAGGCTATTGTCTGGCCCTAGGAGTAACACCTACCATTTAGCCAATACCCATTATATGTGTAAAATAAAATGTGTTGTTTCATTTGAAGTATCATTGTATAGTCTAAACCATGTAATGTACTACATGTGCAGCATATAGCACACATGCAAGAGCCCTCTTTGCATGTGTGACATATGGCCCACGTGCAAAACCATCCCCTTCCTATAAAAGGAGAAGGGAGTGTAATCACAAGGATATCAAGGAATCAATCAATCATATTGAATAAAATTATTGTATGGAATCGAGCAAAATTATATTGTAAGAGATATCATAATAGAGAAAGAGGGAGAGAAGGTAAAAGCTATATAAAATCTTAAAAAGACAATAGAAGAACTAGCTTGGCGGTGGCGGTGCTCAGGTTGTAACGGAAAGGCAGAGGTTCGAGTCTTATCCTCGTCGAAAGATAGAAGGGAAGATTGTGGTCTCCTATCAAGAAAGAGAAGAGCGACTACCTTGTGAGACAAAGTTCGATGGTTCAACGACACTCACAACCATTTTGTAACTCTTTCATGAAATAATTATAAATTTCTTACATTCCCTCAATTATTATTTTTCATCCTATCTTGTCATATCTTGTTGATCACTATTTATCTATTTCCACTCTTTTGTCTCTTCCATCCAAAATCCCAACGATTCCTTCCTCACTTTCACGTTGTCTTCTGTCTAGGCAACGCTACGCTTCTAGGCGAGCCACACCACGACACAATTTGGTGAACCTGATGTGAAATGGGGAAGTAGAAGAGACATCTAAAGTAAAGATCAACATGAACATCGCAAGTATGAGTACAATGGATCTGGTAATGTTGTTTACTGAAAGGTTGAATCAAGATCGATTATTTCATGCCTTATGAGAAGTCTGAGAGAAGATTGGTATGCTTGATGGCACAATATTTCGAAGTATGTGAATATATATCATGATGAAATGGAAATGTCTGGTATAAATGATGTCAATATGATAGAAAACTTTTATAAATTAGTGGATATGGAATTAAGTGATAGAATTCATGAGATACAAACATTGCATAGTTTGGATTGGAATGCATTCAAAGAAGCACTTGTGTTTGAATATGCTCGTGAGGATTTCTCTCGCGTTACTATGCTTTCATTCCATGAATGGGTTCTAAAAGAAAATAAAGGATTATCTGTGGTTGCCACGAAAAAAGAGTTTGATAGATTGTATGGACACTTAAAGCCAGAAGAAAGAAATTCTTTGTCTTGGAAAAAGGTTGCTTTATTTTTGCAGGCAATTGACAAGAGATATAGAAAAGAATTGGAATTTATGCTTGAAGTACCAAATATCGAGGATGGTATAACTGCAAATTGGAATGAGGTAACAAATGCTTGTAATAAATTTAGGAAAAGAATGCAAAGGAATGGTGCAATGCTACAAATACCACATGTGGGAATCACAAATCGGCTTGAGCAAAACATCGAAGTTCAAAGACTTGGTCTAGAACCATCACACGAAATGGTCCATCAACCACAAGAAATGATCGAAAGTAAGAGTGAGTCTTTGCTTGATGATTTAGTTCAAAGTATGAAAGATCTAACAATTAAAGTGGCAAAGCTTGAGAATGGTCAGACTTCAAGGTCAAGGGAACCATTTCGACCTCGATGCATGTGGTGTGATAGTCTCGAACATCGATTACGTGATTGTGCGGAATATAAAGACATGGAAAATCGAGACTTGGTCTATTGGAAAAATGGTAGCATTTACTTAACTGAAACTAGAAGTCCACTTACAAAGAACTTTGGTGATGGTGGTGTTAAGGTTAAGTTTGAAGAAGCTGAAGCAAAGAAGGCTTCTGCAATGTACTACTCGGCAACGACATGAATGCATCTTGATGACATGGCATACCGATCATCATTCTGGGAGAAGGTTGCCGGAGATTCTGTAAGGAAAAACACTGGATGGGATGTTCCAGTAGATGTTATCACAATCTATGCTTAGATGGCAGAACACCAAGAGCATGAGGTGATAGTGGAAGAAAAAAGGAAAAGGTCGGATGATGAGATTGGCTCAACAAAAAAGCATGAAACAAGAGAAAGCAAAAGAAAAGAGATGGACACAAAAGTTGAAAAAAGTAAATCTGGTCCTTCATTCAAATTAATGTCTGATATTGAAAAGGATACAGATTTAAAGAAAATTTTAGAAACAAGAATACTAGACAGTCGAGTAGAATTTACACTAAGAGAAGTGTTACATATTGCAGAAAAGGAATTTCATGATGAAATAATTGATATTGTGCAAAGAAAGAAGCAAGTAAATGAGCAGGTTAAAGAAACAAATCCGAAGGTGGCATATGAAGTGGTAAGCAACGAGTCGAACAATATCATTGTTGACTCTCAACATGCATCAACCTCAATGATAAGTTCAACAGAGACAAGAAGCCACTACTCTCGCAAATGTTGGGCAAAAGCCACTACTGAGCATCATGTGAAGATTGGAAATGTTGCAGACCCGGTGATGGCACCTATGGATCATGGTTCTGAAATAAATATAATGAGTGCTGATTTTTATAGGAAAGCTAGATGGCCAATTGATACTCAACATGGTTGGCGCATAAAAGTAGCCACATTAGTCACCGAAGATTTATTTGGTGCATGCCCAAATGTAAAGGTTACTATTGGTGATATAGAGGTAGATCAACATTTCTTTGTGCAAGAAGGATCTACCTATCCGATAATCTTGGGGCAACTATACATCACAACGGTACGGATGGAGACCAAAGTCCTTGACAATGGTTCTACCTATGCGAAGATTCGAAGCCAAGATGGACGAAGAACTGCACAATTTATGACAATTCGCCCAAATCATGAGAGGAACAAGCAAGAGCTTCGTGAGCATTCGATACCAAAAGAATGTGATGATTTTGATAATCAGGTTTTTTACTAGGACTGTTGGAAATGAGGGTTGCAATAGTCCCATTATTAAAAGACCCTCGCATAGGGCATTACAACATATGAATAAGTTATTTCATGTTTCTAAAAGTGGTGCTATATGTGTGACTAGGATGTATGAATGCAAGAGGAACTTGAAAAAGAATGCTAATTTGTTTCAATAGGCATTGAAGGATAATGGAGTACTTGAAATGGAAGAGCACATTGAAAGTGTTATGGAAGAAATTTCTTTTGCAAATACTATAGAAGAGTTAGAAAATGTATTTGAAAGAAGATGATGAGAGTGTTAGAAAGATACATGTAAACTCAATTGATATGTATTATGAGATTGATAGGTATAATTGTAAATATGAAGAAGTAGAAAGTTTATGTAATACAAAATACAAAACATTAGACAAAAAGATCAAACCAACTGCAATACCATTACCCATTGGTGGCGAAGAGAAGATGTAGGCAACAGCAACCGAGCCTATGCTTTGACCAATAGAGAAGATTGGATATCACTTCACTTCGGAGACAATAGATAACTTGAGAATTAGAGGGGGTGAATTTCTTCTGCAATAAGAGATCACGACTTTGAAAGAAATTATCTTTAGGCATGGGAAAGCGTTCGCATTCAAAGCTGAGGAGATTGGTTGTGTAGATCCAAAGGTGGTGACACCAATGGCAATATTTACTATCCCTCATATTCCTTGGAATTTTAAACCTATTGCAGTACCAAGGGCTCGATTGCCTCAGTTGTTGGAGCTACTAAAGGATAAAGTCAAGATGAAGATTTTAGAGCCTTCCAACGCACCATATTCCAATCGATGGTTCACCATTCCAAAGAAAGATGGTTCTCTAAGATTCATTCAAGATCTACAACTAGTAAACAAAGTCACAATCCGAAATGCAAGAATCGGACCTATCGTTGATGAATTTGCAGAAGCTTTTGATGGGAGAGCAATTTATTCTATAGGAGACCTATATTCGGGATACGACCAATTTCAGCTAGCAATTGATAGTCGCAATATCCCAACAATGAAAACACCAATTGGATTAGTTCAGATGTGCACTCTACCTCAAGGTGCGACACATTCAGTTCTACATGAGTACATCCCAAAGGTAACTATGCCATTTTTAGATGATATTCCTATTAAGGGATGCTTAGAAAGAGAGAAAGATGAGACTATGGTTGGAAATGGTTGCAGAAAGTTTGTGATGGATCACATTAATGATTGTGAAAGTATTTTAAATAAGCTTGAGCAGGTACATTTGACACTATCAGGAACAAAGTCAAGCTTTGGGTAGAACGAAGTTCTGATAGTTGGTCATATGTGTGCCTAGTATGGGAGGAAGCCGTCACCGATCCAAATTAACGCAATACAAAATATGAAGGAGGTTTGCGAATCGGTAACGGAGGTGAGAAGATTTTTAGGTGCATGTGTGTTTTATCATATTTGGTTACCACACTTTGCACATGTATCATATCCTCTCTACCAACTTTTAAGAAAAGGGAGGAAGTTTATTAGGACTAATGAACATACAGAAGTGGTTCAACAATTGAAAGAAGCATTATTGAAAGCTCCAGTTTTTCGTCAACCAGACTACAAAGGTGAAAGCCCAATTATAGTGACAGTTGATACTAGCCCAATTGGGATCGGTTGGGTTATCAACCAAGAAGATGAAGACCAACATCGATATGCTATCAAATTTGGAGCAATGATATTAAATGAAAGACAAAGAAATTATGCACAAGTTAAACGAGAGTTGTGGGGTTTGCTTACTGCATTAAAAACAGATAGAGAGTACTTGTTTGGTGCAGATGTAGTGGTTGAAACAGATTGTCAGCCACTCATCGGAATGATAGCAAGTTGCACGGCACCAGATATTGCAATGCTTCGGTGGATTGCATACATCAGAACCATGAACCCAGAATTACGGCATATAAAGGGCAAAGAGAACCCAGTCACAGATATGTTGTCAAGAGCAAGGTTCATAAATGAAAGGGTGATGCAAGCTGAAGATAAGAATTGGGCAACTACAAGCCATCAAGTTGCTCATCAAGTATCTATTAAGTCTCCTGATGAGTTTAATGTAAGTATAATGCTCAAATATATGGAGTATGAAGGTCAATGGTTAGAAATAGGAAATTCTCTAAAGACTCAAGAAGCCAACCCATCATGGTCGAAGAAACAATTAAATGAATTTTGAAGACGAGCATTCAAGTGTTTTTTACATAAAAGGCATTTATGGAGGCGCCCAAAAAGGCCAACTGAAAATCCTCTTCGAGTCATTTGTAAGGATGACATTAAGAGAAAATTAATTAATGAATTCCATGATAGTTTGTGGGTAGGACATGGAGGCATATGGGCGAAATTTATGAAGTTGAAAGAAAAGTATTGGTGGCCACATATGTATAAAGATGTAACGAAATTTGTGGAAACCTGTGAGGTCTGCTAGAGGTATTCAACTATTCGGTATTGAGATGAGTTAAAACCAACATATTCATCATCAATGCATTTTAAATGGATGGTCGATCTAGTGACAATGTCACTTGGGGAAGTTCAAATGTGATACTTAGTACTAGCAAGAGAAGACCTTACAAACCAAGTAGAAGGTAGACCACTACGACAAAAAACAACTAGAGTTGTATGTAAATTTTTGTTAGAAGATGTAATATGTCGTTACGGGTGTGTTGGTAAAATAATTGCAAATAGAGGAGAACTTGACTCTGATGAAGCTAGAGAATTCTTCAGCTGGATAGGAGTCAAATTATCACTTATAACTACGTATAATCTAGAAGCCAATGGAAAGATTGAAAGAGGAGATAGCCCAATAGTTAAGGCAAGGCGACTGTGAAAAGTTGTAAAGGTAAAATAAGAGTTTGGTCACGCATGCCACCTTATGCACTATGGGCGGATCAGACAACGCATAGTTCGGTAACAGGATACAGGCCAACTGAATTGGTACTTGGCCAAAAGGCCATCATGCCGGTAGAAGAATCAATTATGTCATAGATATCTATTCCATTGAGAGAGGAGGTGAGCAAAGAAGAATTGCTTGCTTTGCGAATTCAACAATTAGAGTGTCGACCTCAAGATATAGAATTGGCAGCCCAACAATTGAAGGAGGCTTGACTAAAGAATAAATTTTGTTTTGATAAAACTCACAGAATTCGGTCGAAGAAAATAGAAGAAGGGGATTGGGTACTCATGTATGATAGCAATTTAGATAATCAACGTAGCACCGTCTGCAAGCTTAACATATAAGCTTACATAGTGAAAAAAGTATATGATAACTTAACATATAAGATTAGTGGATTAGATGGGACACTAATGCTAAACGTGGTAGTTGGAAAGAGGATAAAAGTATTTAAGAAAAGGTTTGAGCTTGAACCTCCTCCAATAGATCAATATGAAGATGAAAGATAGTGGCCCATGCCGGAGGATGTGTAGGTCTAGAGGGGGTGGATGTTGTGAAGTACGAAAGCTTCACATTAAAAGTCTACAAAAAGATAAATACGTAACTAAAATAAAATATATCTTGATATTGTTTTATAAAGGTAATATTAAAAACGCACTATGATAATATTATACATTATATGTAGAGGCAAATAAAACATATATATTATATTACATGGACAAGAGAAGACTTGAACCAATAAACCCCACCTTATTACTGAAACCTTACGGATTACCCTATAATTGTAGTATGTATAAAACCATATGTCTTGTTTACCTAAAGTAACATTGTATGGTTTAAATCCTAAACCATATATTGTACTACATGTGCACCATATATTGTATTACATGGGCGAGAGAAGACTTGAACCAAAAACCTCCACATTATGAACCTCAAAGCCTACCATTTAGCCAATACTCATTATATGTATAAAATAAAATGTTTTTTTATTTCATTTGAAGTATCATTGTATAGTCTAAACTATGTAATGTACTACATGTGCACCATATAGGGGTGAAAGCATGCGAGTGGAAACAATTAGCTATGTCCTTGACATAGCTAATTAGCTATGCAAAAAGCTACCATTGATAAATAGTCATTTTAGTAAAAAGCCATCATTAATAAATTAAGTATGCAAAAAACTACCATTGAAAATACTAGAGTGTTTTAATTACATATGTAAATGAGTGCCATAAATGTGCAACATAAATTGATGTGTGCACCATAAATGTGTACCATAAATTATATATCGAATTCCTAGGTCCATTATGCATGATCCTTTGCCACATCACGTAGGCCATCTCTAGTTGAGTACTATGGGTTAGTTGCTACCACTGTTGCTAAACCCTATCGAGTCCACCTGCCGCCACTCTACACTGAGGGGCCGCTACTGTGCGTTCCAAGCATCATCAAAGAGCTGCTCAATCTGACGGGGTTCTCTTCTCTGTGACACTCTACACTCAGGGGCCACTACTGTGCATTCCAAGCATCATCAAAGAGCTGTTCAATCTGAGGGGGTTCTCTTCTCTGTGCCACTCTACACTCAGGGGCCATTACTGTGCGTTCCAAGCATCATCAAAGAGCTGTTCAATCTGAGGGGGTTCTCTTCTCTGTGCCACTCTACACTCAGGGGCCATTACTGTGCGTTCCAAGCATCATCAAAGAGCTATTCAATCTGAGGGGGTTCTCTTCTCTGTGCCACTCTACACTCAGGGGCCGCTGCTGTGCGTTCCAAGCATCATCAAAGAGCTGTTCAATCTGACGGGGTTCTCTTCTCTTTGCCACTCTACACTCAGGGGTTGCTACTGTGCGTTCCAAGCATAATCAAAGAGCTATTCAATCTGACGGGGTTCTCTTCTCTTTTCCACTCTCACTCAGGGGCCGCTACTGTGCGTTTCAAGCATCATTGGTAACTGTTCAATCTGACGGGGTTCTCTTCTCTATGCCACTCTATTCTCAAGTGCCTTCTATGTGCGTTTCAAGCATCATCGGTAACTGTTCAATCTGACGGGGTTCTCTCCTCCATTGCCATCATTCTATACTCAGTTGCCACTACTGTCCAGTCCCGAATTGCTTCCACATTTCGATTTGACGGAGTTCACTCATCCAACGGCAACATTCTACACTCAGTTGTTGCCATTGGTCGGTCTTGGATCGCCTCCTCAACTGTTGGATCCAACAGAGTGAAATCCTCTACTGTTCGGTCTTGGATTGCAATAACTTTTCTGTCTATTGATTATCTTGTGTATTGTTGTGTCTAATCTTGTGTATTGTGTGGAATATTTTTGTGTATTGTTGTTGCCCATAGCCATCTTTAATACTTGTTTTTTTTTCTGGAAATTTAGGGTTTTAACATGTCTAGCCAAATGGAAGGGGAAGAAGGGTGTTTAGAATTACCCCTCAATGATCATAAGGATAGGGATGATGTTATCAGGACACAACAAGCCATACGAAACTATTGGGCAGAAAAAAAAAGGAAACATCGTCAATTGTTGAAGGATACGAAAGCCACACTCAGTAAAGGTAAGGATAGTTTAGCTGAGAATGTAAGTAATGCGACTACCATCATAGAGAGAAAGGTTGTAGACTATTTCAATGTTCAAACCAAGCACATCAGCAATGAAGAAAAGAAGGTAGTACTTTATGGAATATGTAATGATCCATCGATAAAGGACTTAGTTGATTGTGATGGTCTTAATGCAAACATATCATCTATTTTAGTAAATAATCTTCGTAATAGTTTCGTATCCATGAGCAGGTCAGAAGATGATCTTGTCTTAAAAAGGTCTAGTCTAATGATGTTACTTAATAGTGATGTTGACGATATAAACATCAGTGAGCTATCTAAGGTAATTGGTGTTAGTAGAAAAACAGTGTACAATACAATGAACCGTATAATTTCCTCGGGTGAAGGAACTAGTCTACTAAAGCTAACTACAAGATGTAAGCCAATGACACCCATAACATTTGAAATCAAGGATGTAATCACAATGTTTTGGACTAATGAGAGTAGGGTTTCACCCAATAAAAAGGATTTATGCAGGAAACGTGTTGGAAGAAATCAATACGAGGAGCATCCCATTCATCTTCTTGATGTACCTCAGGTATTTACATTTATCTCAACATTTGTTTTGACTCTACTCGGAAAGTTAATTAGCTCAGTTAGCAGAAAAGCTAATTAGCTTATCAGTTACATTTACCTCAGTTAGCTACTAGGATCGCTACTACATAGGTAACTAGCTACTCTCAATAGTTACTACCATGATAGCTAATTAGCTATTCTCAATAGCTAATTTAGGTACTACCAGATAATTAGCTGTACTGCTAGCTAGTTAGCTATCATGGTAGCTAGTTAGCTATTTCGTTATTACCAGCTAATTAGCTACTAGGAAAGCTAATTAGCTACCATGATAGCTAATTAGCTACTATGATAGCTACTACATAGGTAACTGGCTACTCTCAATAGCTACTACCATGATAGCTAATTAGTTAGGATAGCTAATTAGCCACCATTATAGCTAATTAGCTACTAGACCAGCTAATTAGCTACCATGATAGCTAATTAGTTACTAGGACAGCTAATTAGCCACCGTGATAGCTAATTAGCTACCATGATAGCTAATTAGCTACTATACCAGCTAATTAGCTACCATGATAGCTAATTAGTTACTAGGAAAGCTAATCAGCCACCATTATAGCTAATTAGCTACTAGACCAGCTAATTAGCTACCACGATAGCTAATTAGCTACTAGACCAGCTAATTAGCTACCATGATAGCTAATTAGTTACTAGAAAAGCTAATTAGCCACCATGATAGCTAATTAGCTACTAGACCAGCTAATTAGCTACCATGATAGCTAATTAGTTACTAGGAAAGCTAATTAGCCACCATGATAGCTAATTAGCTACTAGAGCAGCTAATTAGCTACCATGATAGCTAATTAGCTACTAGGACAACTAATTAGCTACTAGGACAGCTAATTAGCTACCATGATAGCTAATTAGCTACTAGGACAACCAATTAGCTACTAGGACAGCTAATTAGCTACCATGATAGCTAATTAGCTACTACGACAGCTAATTAGCTACCATGATAGCTAATTAGCTACTAGAATAGCTAATTAGCTACCATGATAGCTAATTAGCTACTACGACAGCTAATTAACTACCATGATAGCTAATTAGCTACTAGGACAACTAATTAGCTACTAGGACAGCTAATTAGCTACCATGATAGCTAATTAGCTACTAGAATAGCTAACTAGCTACTAGAATAGCTAACTAGCTACTAGAATAGCTAATTAGCTACTAGGATAGTTAGCTAGTTACGAGAATAACTAATTCCCCTTTATTACGCAGGTCGATTTATTTATTAGGTTCAAACGAATGCATCCAACTATCAAAGTTCAACTACGAACATTCGAGTCTCTTAAGCCACACTTTGTGAGACGCTTAAAGGATCGATACACATGTTGTTGCATTTACCATGTACAGATGGGTTTTCTGAAGGACTCTGTTAATCTACTACGTCACCATAGCGCATCCCTAACTAATACAGTTTGCACATGTGGGTGCCCAATCTGTCGATCAAGCCCGCAAGAGGAGTGTAAATCATCTGAGCACGTTATCTCTTCCATGGTGTCAAAGCATTCTTTGGGAACCACATCCTGTTCTTCCTAGATGGATGATTTGCCCCGTTTGATGCCGTCGTGTGAAAGTTGTTTTCATGATTTAGGAATTCAACTGATTTTAGGTAATCCATCTTTATGTGGCACGACATGAAAGGTGCTATGAAAAACACGTAACCGACCGAATTACGTGAAATGGATAAATCAATCTGGTTAGGGCATTCTTTAGAACTTACTTCAGGAAGAATCATCCAGGGCTGCGGTTGCGGTTTCTTCTTTCTTGTATTCATAACTTTTTTCTATTGCTTTTTCGGCGAAAAGGCAAGCAAGTTTTACCTGACTTAATTTATTAGATTCAATATTGTGTCCGAGAGAAACTGACGCTATCTTCCATATTCATAAATGTGTCATGGGTTTATGTCAAGATTGTGGCCCTACTAGATTTAGGTGGTGTCCAAATGAATTGAGTAGTGAAATATTGATCTCTGTGAAGTTATTTGAGTCAGTGAACACCAATTTCGAAGGAAAGGTGTGTAAAAGAAAGGATCTAGTTCGGAAGATGCTTAAACCAAGGGATTTGGTGTCTCTGTTTGTAGTATCTCTAGGAAAGTTCATTAAACACAACTTCTTTTATTCATGGCAGGCCCATCAGTTTAAGACTTGCATATCTGATTTCCCAAATGATGTAGTAGTCTCAGTAGTAGATTTCGCAGAGAATTATACTTTCAAGCAGCAGAATGAAATTCAATCTATGCATTGGTGTTCAGTTCAGGTAACCATTTTTGTGCACATAACATATTTTCGAGTTTCAGGTGATGTTAAAAAAGTAATTCATTTCTTTATTTCCGATGATAAGAAGCATGATACCTTGTTCGTCCAACACTGTTTTAAGTTACATTGGCAGTGGTTATTAGCTCAACGTTTGGAGCTTACTCAACATTGGGTCTGGTCTGACGGAGCTGCGTCACAATTCAAGGCTCGACGTCCATTTTATTTTGTGGGGAGGTATCCTGCTATAACAGGTTTGGAGATGAGATGGAATTTTTTTGGGTCTGGCCATGGTAAAGGTGAACATGATGGTGCAGGGGCTGTTATAAAGCGGGCACTTACCCATGAACAACTAAAGACAGATGGTGTGCACATGAATTGTGCATCACATGAATTGTGCATCACATCATTTGCCGTCCTTAATCCACAAGATTCTACAATAACATGACAGTTATTTAGGATAGCTAATTAGCTACTTTACTAAACTATGGTAGAAGCTAGGATAGCTAATTAGCTAGTACGATAGCTAATTAGCTAGTATGATAGCTAATTAGGTACTTTACTCAACTATGGTAGTAGTTAGGATAGCTAATTAGGTACTTTACTCAACTATGGTAGTAGTTAGGATAGCTAATTAGCTACTAGGACAGCTAATTAGCTGCCAGTAGCTAATTAGCTACTAGGATAGCTAATTAGCTGCCAGTAGCTAATTAGCTACTAGGATAGCTTATTAGCTACTTTACACAACTATGGCAGTAGCTACTAGGATAGCTAATTAGCTACTAGGATAGCTAATTCGCTAGTAGGATAGCTAATTAGTTGCCAGCAGCTAATTAGCTAGTAGGATAGCTAATTACCTACTAGGATAGCTAATTAGCTAGTAGGATAGCTTATTAGCTACTTTACACAACTATAGTAGTAGCTAGGATAGCTAATTAGCTACTTTACTCAACTATGGTAGTAGCTAGGATAGCTAATTAGCTACTTTACTAACTATGGTAGTAGCTAGGATAGCTAATTAGCTACTTTACTAACTACGGTGGTAGCTAATTACCTACTAGGATAGCTAATTAGCTAGTAGGATAGCTTATTAGCTACTTTACACAACTATAGTAGTAGCTAGGATAGCTAATTAGCTACTATGGTAGCTAATTAGCTACTTTACTCAACTATGGTAGTAGCTAGGATAGCTAATTAGCTACTTTACTAACTATGGTGGTAGCTAGGATAGCTAATTAGCTACAATGAAAGCTAATTAGCTACTTTCTCAACTATGCAGTAGCTAGGATAGCTTATTAGCTACTAGGACAACTAATTAGCTGCCAGTAGCTAATTAGCTACTAGGATAGCTAATTAGCTGCCAGTAGCTAATTAGCTACTAGGATAGCTTATTAGCTACTTTACACAACTATGTCAGTAGCTAATTAGCTACTATGATAGCTAATTAGCTAGTAGGATAGCTAATTAGTTGCCAGTAGCTAATTAGCTAGTAGGATAGCTAATTAGCTTTTTTACACAACTATGGTACTAGCTAATTAGCTAGTACCATAGCTAACTAGCTACTAGGGTAGCTTATTAGCTACTTTACACAACTATGTCAGTAGCTAATTAGCTACTATGATAGCTAATTAGCTAGTAGGAAAGCTAATTAGCTAGTAGGATAGCTAATTAGTTGCCAGTAGCTAATTAGCTAGTAGGATAGCTAATTAGCTTTTTTACACAACTATGGTACTAGCTAATTAGCTAGTACCATAGCTAACTAGCTACTAGGATAGCTTATTAGCTACTTTACACAACTATGGCAGTAGCTAATTAGTTACTAGGATAGCTAATTAGTTGCCAGTGGCTAATTAGCTAGTAGGATAGCTATTTAGCTTTTTTACACAACTATGGTACTAGCTAATTAGCTAGTACCATAGCTAATTAGCTACTAGGATAGCTAATTAGCTAGTAGCTCATTAGCTGCCAGTAGCTAATTAGCTAGTAGGATAGCTAATTAGAAAAGACTAAGCTTATTAGCTACAATATGGTATACCTGTTTGTTTTCTCCACTCATTTGGTAGAGTTGTACTGCAATCTCCCAAACAGAATGCAGCAATTCGATAGGCATGTTGAAAACAAAGCAGATGGTATGTGTGGTTGCATGGTTGTAGGTGAACCAACAAAGACGCAGTTTTGTCCTCCACACCTAACCCGCAAGCGATGCAACGTGCTTGAACTGTCAATAAATCATTTTCTGGTTCTACTTCATTTGGTAAGGGAGCAAGAATGTTCAGGTCCAAATCCTGTCTGGTCCTTACCATTCCCTCCACAAAATGTAGCTTCTTCTTAAGGCAGCTAACTACCTGTTCTTGATGAATGTATTGTTCCTTCAACGCAACAGAGAAATTTACCGATTAATTATTCTTGTTGTTGAAAGAATAATTAATCGGTAAATTACACCAACTTTGCTCAGGAATCGTTAACTTACTTGAAGCTTATCCAAATTGTAATCTGCAACAGTATTTACACCTAGAAGGTCCAGGTTCATTGAAAGAACCTGGATCTCTATTTGCAGTTCTATTTTACGCTGGGGATCCAGTGGCCCCTCTAATTCAAGCTCCTGTTGCGCAACCTATTCCAGATAATGCTTGATTAGCACATTTTACCCGTTATTTATAACACAATCACATACCAGCAAAACAATAGTTACCTGAATCTTATTTCTAATTGTTGTAACAACAGAAGTAACTTTGCTCTCCATTGCAGAAGCCATTGTGGCTTTCTCTAAATCAGTCTTAAAAAATGCCAATGTCTCACAGGCTTCATGGACATTTTTTAGCATATAGCTAACCAATGTCTCACCTGTATCATCGACATTGGATTTCCTTGGGTGTCGGTGTGGTGTATGCCCCCGGTCTTGCTGGGAGTCGGCAGTTGCATCAACAACTGCCATGCTCCAAAATCTGTCTATGTTTTGTGCCAAGGTCCCCATCTTTCGGCATCTTTTTACCGATGCCTCACCATAGACTGCCCAAGCTACCCTATACATTTCAGGGTCTCTAGATTCCTTCGCTGTTTTGCAGTACTCATATGCAAATGCTCTAGCAAATGAAACTGACAACTCATTGTTGACTGGGATCTCCTGATGAACTTTCTGGTGCAGTCTCATGCAGTCATCGTACAAGTCGGCTCGTACATGCTTCAGCTTGACCTTGCCTTTGACTCTAGGCACTGTATATACTGTCATCCAGTCTATATCACTGATCAATTTATCACTTAGGACAGCAAGGTCAACACCCTCGACTGACAGACCATAGGTGTTGTGGAAGTCCTCCTTTGTCTCGCAAAATTTTGCGAAGTTTAGCACTCTCGTATACGGAGGAACGAGCCATCTGAAATATCATTTCAGAAATCAGAAATAGTGCAAAATCAGAATATGTGAGAATCAAAAACCCCAATCAACAACAACAAAAATGGTGCAAAATCTTTAACTTAGCAAATCAGAAACCCTAATCATAATTTGTATTCAGAAATTTGAAATCAGAAACCCTAATCAAAATCTGTAATCAGAAGTTTGAAATCAGAAACCCTAATCAAAATCTGTAATCAGAAGTTTGTAACCAGAAACCTTATTCAGAAATTCTAATCAGAAATTTATAATCAAAAACCCTAATCAGAAATTTCAATCAGAAACCCTAATAAAAAATTTCAATCACAAACCCTAATCAGAAATCCTAAGCAGAAATTTATAAACAAAAACCCTATTCAGAAATTCTAATTTGTAATCAAAATTTGTAACCAGAAACCCTATTCAGAAATTCTAATCAGAAATTTATAATCAAAAACCCTAATCAGAAATTTCAATCACAAACCCTAATCAGAAATTTCAATCACAAACCCTAATCACTAAAGACAGGATTAAACACAAAAAAAGTAATATAAACACACCTGTTGCTACTCCCCGATTTGCGAGACATCCTTGTATGGGACTCCAAGGACTTCGCCCTATTCGATTTTAGGGAAATATGAATCGGCACCAAAGTTCAGACAGTAGTCAAAAAGAAAAAACAAATGTTTGGGGTTTCTGTAACTGAAACATACCTGGACAATGATCGAGCGGGTTCTGTGTTGTAGCTCTCAATCTGCAATGTCGATTTTTTGCTGTTGCGGGAGCTACGTCTGCGTTCGTGCTCTGAGTACTCCATCTGCGTTCAAAATCAGACTTAGGCTAAACAGGAAATTGATGACATTGAAGTCGACCTTAGATGATGGTGATATTCCCTAAGTTCCACTACGTCTGAAACAGAAGTTCAAATATTTGAGTTTTTTCATAAATTAGTTTTTCAAATATTTGATTTTCCCACAAGAAAGACTAGCTAAACAAATAGCTAATTAGCTATGGCCATTTTAGTAGCTAATTAGCTATAATAGTGTTTCCACTCGCATGCTTTTACCCATAGCACACATGCAAGAGCCCTCTTTGCATGTGTGACATATGGCCCACATGCAAAACCATCCCCTTCCTATAAAAGGAGAAGGGAGTGTAATCACAAGGATATCAAGGAATCAATCAATCATATTGAATAGAATTATTGTATGGAATCGAGAAAAATTATATTGTAAGAGTTATCATAATAGAGAAAGAGGGAGAGAAGGTAAAAGCTATATACAATCTTCAAAAAACAAGACAAGAACTAGCTTGGTGGTGGCGATGCTTAAGTTGCAACGAAAAGGCGGAGGTTTGAGTCTTATCCTCATCAAAAGATAGAAGGGAAGATTGTGGTCTACTATCAAGAAAGAGAAGAGCGACTACCTTGTGAGACAAAGTTTGATGGTTCAACGACGCTCACAACCATTTTGTAACTCTTTCATGAAATAATTATAAATTTCTTACATTCCCTCAATTATCATTTTACATCCTATCTTGTCATATCTTGTTGATCTCTATTTATCTATTTCCACTCTTTCGTCTCTTCTGTCCAAAATCCCAGCGATTCCTTCCTCACTTTCACGTTGTCTTTTATCTACGCGACACGATGCTTCTAGGCGAGCCACGCCACGACACCGGATTGCCGAAGTTCAGTGACCGGAAAGGTCAAGTATGTGAAACTTGCCAGTTGAGGAAGCAGCATAGGCTTCCATTCCCAAATGAGAAGAATTAGAGCCGGAATCGGCTTGATCTCATCCATCCGAATGTGTGGGGACCAACTCGAAACGTGAGCATTGGCGGGAGATGATAATTCTTCTCCTTCATCGATGATTTCAATCGGTACACCTGAAAATACTTAATCGAGAAGAAGAGTGAAGTCTTCTTGTGCTTCCGGGACTTAAAGAATCATGTAGAATGAGAAACCGGAAGGAAGATCAAGAGTCTGAGATCAGATGGTGGAAAAGAGTACTTTTCCGGACAGTTCACGAGTTATCTACAAACGAAGGGAATCCGATGAGAATTCTCCTGGAGATACATGCCGGAGCACAATGTCGTGGTCGAACAACGGAATGGGACGCTCGTAGAAGTGGCAAGGGTGATGCTACAAGAAAATGCATGCCCCAGATTTATTGGGCTGAAGCAATTTGGACTGTTGTTTACGTACAAAATCAGACATCTGCCTTAGGGACAAAGGTGTCGCCGCACGAACTGTATTTCGAGCGGAAGCCAAATTTGGCACACCTTCGGGTATTCGAGAACATTTACTATGTGCATGTGCCAGATGAGAAGTGGAGGAAACTTGATGCAAAATCTGAGAAGTGTATCCTAGTTGGCTACTCTCACGAGCAAAAGGGATACAAGCGCTATAACCCCCGTTCAAAGCAAGTCCGAGTTAGCCGTGATGTCGTTTTTGATGAATCCGCATTTTGGTACTTCTCACCACCGGAACCCGAGCTGATTGTTGTGGATGAAACAACTAACTCCGGAACAAAACGCAACATAGCGGAATTTGAACCGGATAGTTTGACTTCTCTCTGGATCCGTCGAATCCAGACTGGTTGAGCCAAAATGGTCCACCAGATGACAAGCAGTCGAGTAGTGAACACTCGGTCGTGCTCTCTCCTCACAAGGAACCGAGGAGACAGTTGATGCGTAAAGAGAAAGGGAAGAAGAAGCTGCCGGAGTATGGCCCAGATAGGGAAGAGTCGGATCGGAGTGAGTCCGACTCCGGAAAGAACAAAGACGATCTTTAGAAGAGAAGTTCAAGTCGGTCAAGAGGGCCACGAAATCAACGAACTAGAAATTGCGTCGTTCCACCATACCGAATACGGAAAGGACCTAATCGCCGATAATCCAACTTCTCGCATGGGCGGGTAGTCTTGATGTGTCGTCGTTGTAGCCATACCCTATCTCCAATGTTAAAAATGTATGGAGGCCGATGAAGATCCGCATAAACCTTGTGTGTTTTTTGACCTTGTTGTAGATGAGTAGATAAATATGCTTGTATCTTGCATAACTGCTCCAAACGATCCTCTGCGCAAGGATTTGTGGGTAACTTTGGGGTTTCAAATACACACCACCCGTATAAGCATAAAATGGCATAACTTTAGTCGATGAGTGGATAGAGTTATTATAGGCAAATTCGGCGAAGTGGAGAATATCTGCCTAGTGATCCTGATGATAACTTAGAAAGCACCGAAGACACTGCTCCAGCGTTTGATTTGCTCGTTCTGCATGGCCGTGGGTTTGCGGGTGGTAGCCGGAGGAGAGGTTACAAGTGACCTTGAGCATTTTAAAAAGGTGCTTCTAGAATTTCGAGACGAATTGGGGTCGATGGTCGTTGATGATATTATCAGGAAGGCCATGATGCTGACATACTTCACTCATGACAATTTCGACGATTTCTTCTGTGGAGATTTGCTTAGTACATGGTAGGAAATGAGCCATCTTCATATATCGATCTACTACTGTTAAAATTGCATTGAATCCCTTAGAGATTGGAAGATTTGTGATGAAATCTATAGCAATGGATTGCCATGGCTTGCTTGGAATTGGTAATGGTTCTAATAAACCATGTGGATGATGCCTTGGCATTTTTGCTCTGCAACATGTATCACAAGTCCGAACAAAATCTTTGACAAATTGTCCCATACACGGCCACCAGAATGATCGTTGTACTAAATCTAATGTCTTAGTACTACCAAAATGCCCAATTGTATATGTGTCAGGACAGTTTGGACTACTCGAAGGTGGCAAGGACCATTAGGAACATACAAGAGTTTCTTAAAGAATAGTAATCCATCATGACATTCGAATACAAAAATCAAGAAATTTTTCAAATACAAAAGCATTAATGGAATCCCAGAACAATGCTTGTTCAATGATTGCTGCCAGAATGGATATAGGCCCTATTCACAGTGGAAGGGGTTTGTTACTAGTCTTCCAGGAAATTCTTCGAAAATACTTTAGAATCCCCTTAGCAATAATTTGTAAGAATCTTGTCGATAGTCCGTACCTGGTTGTTGCGACTGTGAATAAGATGCTCAAAAGGGATCAATTTGTGCTAGAATGGCTTGGGCGAAAGCATTTGTCTTCAAGTCCTCACGTATGGTATCGATAACATGGGAATCCAAGGGCATGCCGAGGACCTGTGTTGCTTGCAGTCGTGCTCATCCCAAGTTTACTTGCTTTTGGTTATCGAAAGCTGGCTCGCCGAGACGCGGTGCTAGATACGAACGTCGTGATAATGCATCTGCCTTCCCTTGGTGCTTCCCCGGACAATATGTAATTTTGAAATCGACATGCGTGAGGAATTGGGCCCACTGAGCTTGACGTCGATTTAACACATGAGCACTCTGAAAGTAGGCAAGGTTTTTCTGATCATTGAATACAATGACTTGATGAGAGGATCCCTCTAGAAAATGCCTCCATTGCGTAAAAGAGTCCACTATTGCTAATACCTCCTTATCATGAATTTCATAGTTGATTTCAACGGCGTCAAACTTGCATGAGTGGAAAGCCACAAGATGTAGCTTGTCATCATTACCTTGTTGAGACAGAATGCTACCAAAGGTGAAATTCGACGTGTCTGCTTCAATGATGAATGGTTTTTCTGGATGATCAAAAAAACATCCAAGAGATCTCGGAATATATCATTTGTCATGTGCTGGAAGACTACTGGCGCATTAGTGAGGCCGAACGGCATGATTGTATACTCGAAGTGCCCATATCTAGTGCAAAATGCGGTCTTCCATTCATCTCTTGGCCGGATCCGTACGAGGTTATATGCTCCCCGTAAGTCGATCTTCGTGAAGAACCTTGTACCATTTATCCGTTCTAAAAGACTTGAGATAAGGGGAAGTGCATACTTATTTCTGATGGTAACCTTATTCAAGCCACGGTAATCTACAACCAGACGAAGTGATCCATCCTTTTTCTTGAGCCGGTTGGAGATTTCAAATGCTGAATGAAACCATTTTCCAAATTCTCCTCTATATAGGCTCGAAGGACTTCTAGCTCGGTTGGTGACAAATTGTAGATCGGTCCCCATGGTGGCTCTTTTCCCGGTTGTAAATCGATGGGGAATTCATATGGTCGATGGTGAGGAAGCGTATTGGCTTGTACTTTATCGAACACATCGGCATAATGATGATACTTCTTTGGAAGTTGAACGGTGGAATCCTCTTTAGTGGTGTCGGAGGGTTTTACTGATATTGCAAAGAGAAACATTTCTTCCTTGCGTCCTTCCCGCAACTGATGTAGCGAAATGGTTGCAATCTTATGAGTAGATTCTCAAGCTTGTCGATATCAGATTTCTCTTGTTCTCCAATCTATGTCTGGGTTATGTAATTCGGACCATGGTAATCTTAAAACAATGGAATGTTCTGGGATACTAATTATATTAAATGATACTACACACGGTAGATTATCTAGGACAATATTAACGGGCTCTGACTCTTCAATGATATTTCTGGAAGCAATGGGACGACCATCAATGACTACTACAGAGGTTGGACACGAGAGTTTTCTGAGAAATATCTGATGAGCTTGGGCAAAATTCCTATCCATGAAGCAAGAGTTAGCTCCGGAATCTAGAAGTGCTAAGACGTGTACTCAAGGGGTACTTTTAGTACTACCTATTACTTGGGTTACGAACACATTGCTAACTTGCTTAGAGGGAATGGAACCACTAATGGGTTGCACAGATCTAGGGTTGTCCAACCAAACGGCTCCTATTTTGGCTGGACTTAGTCGTTTAACTCTTCTTCTAATTGATTGAGGACATCAAATTTGTTCACTAGATTTGAGCTATTAGTACTATTAGGACAATTAGATATTCCTATAGACTCGGGTTTAGTACAATTAGAACTAGCAACTATTTGGTTTACCTGTGTTCTTGGCCTATGGGAACAATTTATTGTAATATGCCCTGGTCCACCACAATAAAGACATAGTCGATTTGCTCAACGTCGCTGCTTTTCTTCTTTCGATAATGATCCAGGACGACGTGTAGTGTCAAATCTCCATCGGAGTCGGAGTATTCACTAGACACGCATTATATGACTCCCTCAAAAAAGGTTTCGCTACCATTGAGGGATAGGTGGGCTCTGATCTTGTCCTCAGCATCTGGAATTGCCGTTCCTAACGTCGTTCGAAAAGGCGGTTGTCGCATCTCACCGCGCGACTGATTGCTTCTGTTTATGACTTTGGTTCTTCAAGGAAAGGTCAAGAGTAAATCCTTGACATCGTTGCGTAAACCATGATAAAGAAATTGCTCAATCAATGCTTGATCATCCTAAGGGATATCGGCGGTGAGTAGGTGGAAATCTGAAGCGTATGCGGAGGCTAGACGATCACCTTGGCGTAATCGTCGGATTTTGTTGATTGTTTTCCTTATGCTGTCAGTATCTCCAAAACAGGCTTTGAACTCAATTATAAATTTTTCAAAATTGTTTAGTAATGGAGATTTCTTTTCTAACAACGGAGCGAACCAGGCCAATGCTGAGCCACTGAGTAGAGTGCCTACCAGTCCCACTCGTGATGCATCTGTGGGATAGCGAGAAGGATGCATTTGAATCACTAAACGTACTTGATTCAGAAAACCTCTATATTGTGATCGGGTCCCATCAAATTTTGCAGGAAGACTGATCTTGGGTTCTTTATGAATCACTTTAGTGCTTGATCCTTGTTGTTGTAGTGATACAATAGTCTCTTCAAGTTGTTGTACATGTAACGTCAGCTCCCCGTGTTGTTGTTTTTCCAGCGCTATTTGTTGAAGATCCCCCAACAAATAGTGATTTTCTTGTTCTAGTGCTACATATTTCTCTTTTAAGCACTAGAGCTCTGAGAAAACAGATTGGTATTCTTGAGTGCTAACAATTTCCATTTTACTAGGGAGGATAGGAGGATTAGTATGAAGGGAAAAACGGGGTAAGAAAATAAGGGAAACCAGAATGAAGACCGGAAAAAGGGGATATGTAAGAAGATAAAAGGAAGAGGAGGAAAGGAGGAGATGGAAGGAGGAAAATCGGTTCAAACTTTCAGGAATAGTATTGAGACAGAGAAGAAATTAGTAGTACTAAGAGGAATAGAGGGTGTAGAACACTTGAGAGAAGGAGAGAGAGAGAGAGTGTGTGTGTGTGTGTGTGTGTGAGTGACAGAGTGACAGATTGAGGGAGAGAAAATGATGATGACAACGATATATTATGTAAGAAGAATATACAAGGAAGGCTAGGAGGCTTAAGAATGGCGTTGAACCAATTTGGTTCGAAATAATGCCTTGTGCCTCCTTTTATAGTGTTCTCAGGAGTAGTCCTGAAGTTTCTAGAATGTTCCAGAGAAATTTGGAATATACATTAATTTTCTATAGTAAAACTTAAATAAAAATAATATCTTATGTATTACACTATCTTGCCATTTCATGACAAAGTCCCCTTACAAACTAAAGCAAACCCCTCGTGCCTAGATCGCTAAGATCATGTAGCGATTGCATCGAATGGGGTTTGCCGCGTCAAAGTCGGACACTTCATTATTCATTCGGCATAGGCCGGTAAGCATTTTGCTTCATGTTGATGATTTAGTCATCACCGGCACCGACGTAGGGGAAATTGACCGCGTCAAGTCTGAACTCATGGCATTGCTCAAAACGAAGGGTCTCATGGACCTTCATTACTTCCTTGGCATCATTATGTGTACATGGTGAAGGTGGCAGTTGTGCGTGAGTTGGAGAGCTATGCCAAAGCTGCTATAGATCCGAACTTGTAGAAGGCCATGGAGGAAGAGATGCACGGACTCACGGAGAATGAGATGTGGGACCTGGTGGACGTACTGAAAGGAGTGAAGCCGATCGGTTGTCGATGGGTATACAAGATCAAATACAACACCAACATCTTCGTGAAAAGTTACAAGACCAGGTCAGTGGCCAAAGGCTACGCGCAGTAGCACGACATCGACTACGATGAGACGTTCGCTCCAATCGCAAAGATGACGATCGCCCATGTCTTGCTTTTGGTGGCAACAGCGAAGGGGTAGCATCTACATCAAATGGATGGGAAAAATGCATTCCTGCAAAGTGATATTGAGGAACAAGTATACATGGTTCAGCCCCCGGATTTCAGTCTAGAATGAACATGTTGACTATTTCTTGACTTAAGAAGTCCCTTTATAGACTAAAGCAAGCCCCGCGTGCCTGGAACGCGAAGATCCGCATGTCGGATGGGGTTTGCTGTGTCAAAGTAAGATTCTTCACTCTTGATCTGTCAAGGTCGGAACCGGCCTGTTAGTATTTTACCTTCTCGCCTACCTGGATGAAATCGACTGCATTAAGTTTGAACTCCCAGCATCGTTTGCCATGAAGGATCTTGGGAACCTTCATTACTTCCTCGGGATCGGTATGCTCTTCAAATTCGGTATGACGGAATGTACGTCCGTCTTCACTCCTTTGGATAAGAATGTGAAGCTTCGCCCTAACTTGGGATCAACATGCGACCTCAAAAGGTTATGGCAGAGAGTCAGAAGCCTTATATACCTAACCATCACCCGACTATATCTCATTTATCCAGTTGGCTTGATTAATCAATTCATGGCGCATCCGACTGTGGAGCACCTTCAGTTTGTGCACCAAATACTCTGGTATGTTAATGGCACTAAGGACAGGGGGGTGTTGTATTGGACCAGTATAACAGGACAACTTGTTGGCTATACAGATGCCGATTGTGTGGGAAATGCCAGCGATCGAAGGTCAACTTCCAAATTCAAGTTTTCACTTGGAAGTGTCGTAGTCATCTGGAGTCGCAAGAAGTAGCCGACAGTTGCACTGTCGAGCACTGAGGTTGAGTATCGAGGAGCGGCTGTTGCAACTTGCGAAGCCATTTGGCTCAAATGGTTATTGAAGGGTCTGCAAGTGGAAGTGTCAGATCCGTTGATAATCTACTTTGACAACCTCAGTAGCATCCAGCGAGCGAAGTACCCCGTTTTTCATGGCCATGTGTCCTCTCTAGTGAAGTCGAATTGGTGTATGTTCTGACGGATTGGCAGGCAACCGATATATTCATCAAATCCTTAGCTCCTGACAAGTTGCGGAAATTTTCGGCAATACTTGGTGTGTAGCACCTTGACTTGCCAAACTTGAGGGTGGGGAATGAAAATGAAAGGAACAAAAAGGAGAGAGATGGTCGAGCCAGAAAAGAAGATGTTCGGAAAGCTGAATCGGATATTCAACCCGATTTTGATCCGTCTGAAGAAATTGGAGTGTTCAGATCGAATGAAGAACCCAAGGATGGATGAACACATGCAGATTGGACAGACAAGTTGTTAGGAAACAGGTCCCTCCGGATGGGAAGTGAGAAGAACAGAAACCGGATGTGGAGTACCCGGCATGAGCCGGATGGTGCAGACCTGATGAGAACCGGATGAGGAGTACCCGATTACGGAAGATCCGGTGAGAACTAGATGAAGAGTACCCGGCTACGGAAGAACCGGATGAGGAGTACCCGATTACGGAAGATCCGGTGAGAACTAGATGAAGAGTACCCGGCTACGGAAGAACCGGATGAGGAGTACCCAGCTACGGAAGACCAGGTGAGAACTAGATGACGAGTGCACGGCAAGATCCGGATGATGCAGGCCCGGTGAGGAGCGCTCACCGGATGAAGGGACATATTCGTAAATATCTCTTCTAAGAGTCCATCTGGGCTATTATTTGTAAATAGCCGAAAAGTCATATTAGTATAAATATGACTTAGGGCAAACTTATTAGATAGCGGTGTTGTCATTCTTGTTGGTGTAAGACTTGAGAGCACGTAACAATGTACTGAGAGAGAGAGAGAGAGAGGAAGAGGTCGCTGCCTCTGTTGTAACCGCCACCTGTGGCGAAGATCGTGAGCGCGAAGTCGTTGCCTCCGTGAGCTCACTGTTGTAATTATTGTGACATAGTGATAGTTAGTAGTCAGTGGACTACCGTGGTTTTTCCCTCTGAAGGTTTTCCACGTTAAACATCCTGTGTACTCTTCTCTCCATTGTGTCGTGCTTTCATTTCCCGTTTTCTGTGTATGATTCTAAGCTCGATTGTGGCCGAGCGTTGCGTATAGGGAGCATGTAGTTCCTGTCACAAGTGGACACTTGTCAGAATAGGGGGAGCGACCATAAGTGAAAGCCGGAGCCCAAGACAACCGAAAAAGGGGAAGGTAAACACAAGGTGGCTAAGAAGATCAAGACACGGACGTGGTCAGATGTCGTGAAGGGTCTTAAGATCGGAGACGAGTTGGAGGAAGCCAACTCGGAGTGAATCGGATACAACCGATTCGGTCAAGAGTTGAAGTGAATCGGAAGCACTCGATTCAATCAAAATGGTCGACTTAGAAGAGCCGAATTGATTGTCCAAGAAATCGAGATGGCAGCAGAAGTTGACACTGACATGGAGGAGCCGGTAGGTCAAGAAGCGCTAGATTCGCAACAACCAAAGGAGCAGACAAACCGATTGAGAAGATCGAGCTGCATGGAACTAGATGGGTAATGGGAAGATGAACTGGACAGGACGAGGAGCCAGAGGAAAGGACCAGTGGACACACATAGCGATCTGACCTCAAGTTGAGCGTTAGGGGGAGTGTTGAGCGGGCAAGCTCAATTGGATCCGGATCGGTATTCGGAACTAAGAGCCGGATCGTACTCTGGAATAATGAGAATCGATAGGCTGTTGGAGGCCTATGGTTTGAGCCTAGTACATAGGCATATTCATTGGAGTTAGTGTCAGTTGCTCGTATGCACATTGAAGTACATCTCAGTCCTTTTAAGGACCTATATAAAAAGTATTCTATAGGACATTTGTATGTACAAAGTATTAATTTTTTGAATTGAGTTTTCAGATCTACTCTCTCTTTGTCCTCTCGTGTATTGAAGGTTTCCATTAAACCTCTGTTCTGTGTTCTACTGTTATCCGAACTAGCCGGTTTTGTCTTACCTTCCGCACAATATCTTTTACACCGCCATGACTTCCCAAGTCAATGCATTGACCTTGTCTGGCTTGCTTTTGCCGAACTGCACCGACATCCACAAGTCTTTGCACACCAACATGTCCTGCATGTTTGACTTCCAGACTGAATAGTTGGAGCCGATGAGTTTGAACATGCCGCCGAATGAGTCTTCCATCGCTCTAATACCACTTGTTAGGATTTGAACTGGCCTCTATCGGTTACTCATTCGTATGTTTTTGTGCAAAGAATCAACAATAACAGTGCATAGACAAGAAAGAACAGAAAACGAAAAACCGAGACACAAGATATTTAACGCGGAAAACCCAATCTAGTCCACAAACCTCGAGAAACAAAATCACTATGATAGAGTAGAAGCTCAGAGGCAACAACCTCAAGTTCTTCTTTGTCAGACTGACGACTATAGAGTTACTAACTCTCACACTCTCACTCTCTGTATGTTACACAATTATAGATGCAACTACATTCAGTGTAACTTTACAACAATGATCAACTACCACAATCTCAAAGTTTGCCCTAGTTGTTTATATACTAAAACAACTTTCTAGCTATTTACAAGTATAGCCCACAAGGACACATTTGGACTATTTACAAATATAGTCTTCGAAATCGATTAAACAATCGATTCTCGATTTCGATTTCGATTTTGAATTACCCATTGGTTCCATTCGATTTGGTTCGTACTCTTCTTCCCATCCAGAGGGACCTGTTCCCTTCCACCAATACTTTTGCTTGATCCAGTTAGATCACTACCTCCACTCATATAAAATAATCGCGATCCGACTTAATCACCAATACTACTCCCCATAGCTCTCATTTGACTTGTGCATATCCAGATTGCCTTTTGTTGAGAACCTTTGCTCCGAATCTGATTGGATATTGTGAACCATCGTATTGGCTTGGTTGATGACCCATTTGATCCCGGTTGGACTTGTATCAACCGTAACTATGATTGGTCGGTCATAGTCTGGCTTCTTAAGTGTTTCTGCCCTCCATAGTGCCTTCTTGAGCCTCTTCATGCCCTTTGTGTGCTCCGGTCTCCATTCAAACTTTTTCCCCTTCCGCAGTAGGTGATATAGTGGGTTCGCAATGTGTGCATAGTGCGGAATCCATATGTAATAGAATGTGCATGCTCCAAGAAACCTCGGTACTTCGAATTGCACTTCTCTCATAGCTTGAATCGCATCAATCTTGGCTGGTGATGGTCTTCGACTAGTATCTCCCCTTGTCTGAATGCTGATTTTTTTCTAGAGAGTGTTAAGTGAGCACCTTCTCGCAATCTCGAATATGGCGCACTAGAAACTTTCAGCATCCTCGATTATCCATAGTTTCATCCTTCTCTTCCACAGTACATCCTTTCATAGGGATGTCATCTAAGAATGGCAGTGTGATCTCCGAAATGCAATCTCGTAGTACCTTGTTCATTGCGTTCATCATATGCGCAACTGAATTTATAACTCCATGTGATGGCATACACATCTGTTGTTCGGCCAATAGTTGTTGAGCGGCAAGCTCAACTAGAGCCGGATCGGCTGGATAAGCTTGAGCCGGTGAGCGAGACGGATCGGTAAGCTGGTGAGCAACCGGGCCAGCAAACAACAGAGACGGTGAGCTCGGGAGCCGGTTAGCCGGATCTAGTCGGTAATCGGAAGCCTAGTATTAGTTTAGACTACTAGGCAATTAAGTGTAAGCAGATGCTTGTGTGAGCATTGAAGTACGCGGTACTTCTGTCAGTCCCATGAGGACTTGTATAAATAGTGCTACTGAGCACAGTTGTAATTACAGAGTGATTATATCGTTTTGAATATAGCTTTTACGTTCTGCTCTCTCTGTCTCTCCCATGTACTCTGTGTATTCCCTACTTTCTCTGTTTTCTAACGCTTCCGCAGGTAATCGTTTACATGGTATCAGAGCGGGAGGGTTGAGAACCTCCTTTGCAGCTGACAAACGCTTGAAAGAAAACCCTAACAGGTCGTAAGAACAACAGAAAGAGAAGTGATGGATAGAGGGATGGCTAGCTCGCTCCTTGTGGAGAAACTCGATAGATCCAACTACGCATCTTGGTTGTACAAGATGCACCAGTGCTTGCTTGGGCATGGCTACTGGAGTTTCATTAAGGGAGACAACGAAACAACACCTGATGCGGCACATAAGGACTTCCCAGTGTGGGAACAATCGGCAAGCAGAGTGATGTACTGCTTCGCGTCCAGTGTCGGAGACCAGCTGCTGAGCCACATCCGAAACGCCAAGACGCCGAAGGTGGCTTGGGTAAACTTGAAGAAGGTTTTCGCCGCAAGCTACAGCCTAGAAGCTGCAACTCCGACAGGAGTTGAGCAATGTCCGACAGAAGGACATGTCGGTGGCGGATTACACGGCCCGGATCAAAGAGATCTGTGACTCGCTTGCCTCTATCAACGTTACCCTCGAGGAAGACGAGATGGTACAGGTCTATCTTGGGGGCGTGGCGTCTAAGTTCAAAGCGTTCCGAACGGCGGTGTGTACAAGGGAGAATACGCCGTCATTTTTCGACTTACAGTCGATGCTCCTTGTAGAGGAGAACCACGCCGGTGCATCAACTAGCGCACCCACTGATAATTGGATGTTGTACACAGAGTCGGATCGGTCCTGTGGGCATGGTGGACGAGGCGGGTCGGCACGCAATGGAGGCGGCCGGCAACACCAAGAACGAGGGCACAGAGAACGTGCCGACAACAGTTCCGGGACTCCCACAGGCAGGGGGAGTCATGGCGACACCGGAAGACGGCAAGAGAAGTCAGCAATGGAATGCTGGTACTGTGGCAAAAAGGGCCACAGAGAAAGCGAGTGCTGGAGAAAACGAGCCGATTCGGACAAATCCGGATCCGGCAAGGCCGAAAAGGATGGACAACAAAGCTCGCACTACGCAAATGGATCAGGAGGATCCAAGAACAGTAACGGGCCAACCTTGGTGATGACGCACGAGGCAAACTCGATGAAGAAGATCACTTCCAAATCGGAGGAAGTGTGGTATGTTGATCCTAGTGCATCGAACCACATTACGAGCCACAAAGAGTGGTTCTCCTTTTAGGAGAAACCAGATCAACCAGGAGTAGTCGAAACCGGAGATGACACTCCTTACCCAATCATGCACGTTGAAGAAGTCCCTCTGAGCCACGTCGGACAGAAGGGGAAGCTAATGAACGTATTCACGTTTCGACAATCACGAAGAACCTGGTGTCGGTCGGACAGATCGTCGAACAGGGGATGCAAGTGCGCTTTACGCACCTTGGGTGCTAACAGGAACTACACGCTCCGATGAACACCGCTCGGCCACAACCGAGCTTAGAATCAAACACAGAAAACGGGGAATGAATAACGCGACACAAAGGAGAGAAGAGTACACAGGATGTTTAACGTGGAAAACCCTGATAGGGAAAAACCATGGAAGTCCACAGACTCCAAACTATCACTATATCACAATGATTACAACAGTCAGCTCACGGAGGAAATGACCTCGTGCTCACGATCTTCACCATAGGTGGCGGTTACAACAGAGGCAATGACCTCTTCCTCTCTCTCTCTCTCTCTCTCTGTACACTGTTACGGGCTCTCTAGTCTTGCGCCAACAAGAATGACAACATCAACACTTTACTAAGTTTTCCCTAAGTCATATTTATATTAATATGACTTTTCGGCTATTTACAAAAATAGCCCCGATGGACTCTCAGAAAACATATTTACGAATATGTCCCTTCATCCGGTGAGCACTTCTCACCGGGCCTTCACCATCCGGCTCTTGCCGGGTACTCCACATCCGGTTCTCACCGGGCCTTCACCATCCGGCTCTTGCCGGGTACTCCACATCCGGTTCTCACCGGGCCTTCACCATCCGGCTCTTGCCGGGGACTCCTCATCCGGTTCTCGCCTTCACCATCCGGCTCTTGCCGGGTACTCCACATCCGGTTCTCACCGGGTTTTCCGTTGCCGGTACTCTTCATCCGGTTCTCACCGGGTCTTCACCATCCGGCTCTTGCCGGGTACTACTCATCCGGTTCTCACCGGGTCTTCCGTTGTCGGATACTCCACATCCGGTTTCCCACCATCATTGTTCTTCTCACTTCTCATCCGGAGGGACCTGTTTCCTAATAGGTGCTTCATCGAGGAAGAGGGCCAGATTATTGCGCAAGGGCGTAGAGACGGGGGGATGTTTATCCTCGACACCAATGACATCGGCACCGCTCTGTTTGCAAATGGACAGAAGGTCGAATCGGACATCGACCTATAGCACAAGTGGATAGGCCACATCAATTACCGGAGGCTTCAAGACCTGCAAACGAAGCAAGGCGTACCGACTACGACGAGACATTTTTTCCGCCGGAATAGTAACCGACAGACAAGAGCGTTGGAATAAGAAATAATATAAGGTCATAACGCATGTAACGGTTCACGCAGGAACCGTGAATGGCTAAATAGACCCTGCGTATATAAAGAGCAAAAAAGCTCTGATAGAGGGAGCGTGTAATTTTGGAATGTAAAGGAACGTATCATAATAGAATTATATCTTCTCTAAAATTTTGTGTATAGCTACGACTAATCTACTATATGTCTGGAATACCTGTGCGTGTAAGAACGTAAGTGTAACCATTGCTAAGGAGTCGGTTGTAGCCGCCTCCCTTATACGTTTATAGGTTACAGGGAACATTCCCCTACGCATTACGCATAGACGCCTATTCGTTGTTCCACAACTACTTGAAGGTCTAGGTCGAAGGACTGACCGCAGACCGTGTTCCTAAGAGGTAACACTTTTGGCATGCCGGGTGATCTGTGTCTTCTCATAGACGAGCAACGACGAATGGATGTTTAGCCGCAGACACCCCAGAGAACCAACACGACAAGACCGGCGAATCACAAGGTCCGTCACACGCTAGGTAGAAGAACACGCACGGCAAAAGCCTCGCCTCAGCGACCTCAGTACTACCTGCCGGGATTACAAAGGTGAGCCTTCACTCTCCAAATACCTTGACGAGATGCGGGGAGTACACTCACCACAGCCACCCTATGGTCTTTCCTGACCCGCCGTAGCCCCCAGCATGGCCTTTGCCTACCCCCGCTTTAACGGCGAAACCGACGCCACAACCCATATTTGCATGTTCCTTAATGTCTGGAATGCGAACCACATGGTGTAGAGCCTTTCGGAGGCGGTAGCACACCAGTTGAAAATGATGAAGTTCGGGTTAACATTGGATGGGAGAGCGGCATTTTGGCATTCACAAATGGATTTACCAGCAATCACAACCTTCGATTAGCTGCAGTCCGCTTTCTTGCGGTTCATCCATCGGAGGGTTCCACAACTCGAAATCCTCAGACAATTCTACATGATTAAGCAACTGCCGACCGAGAGGATCGCAGATTTCAGCTTACGTTTCCAAAATCTACTACGGAAACTAGAACGGAGCCCCGTGGAGGACGAGGCTCGAGAAACATTTCTGGCAACATTACACCGACCCATCCGGGCAACGCTGAACAACAATAGCGTGAAAGGGGAAACAACGGATATGGTCATTGAACGAGCGTTACAGCTCGAGTTGGACGAGGAGGAGGAAAGGCTTTCTATGTCCTCCTTACGACCAACGTTACCATAAAACGAGGAACGCTAGTTTCGCCAAGCAATCCAATGCACGATTTGCTTGAACTCGGGGCATTCCGCAATGGACTGCAATATGCAAATCCACTGCCCAATCTGCCACTCGAAGGCTCACAAAATCGAACAATGCGAATACAATATGTTGAACAGAGCCACTCCCGCAGTCCGTAGCATGGACACCCAACGTCCACCACGCCAGACTGAACAAAGGAGGCAAGAAGACCGACCACGGTATGTGGATCGCAACCCACGGGATGACTGGCACCACTGGAATCGCCGAAATCACAACGACTCCAAGGAAGACGAACCAGAGGACAAGGATTATCATGGACATCCGAGTTATGCTAAAGGGGGCCGGTGCTACGAGAATCACCGGCCGACAAACAAACGGGGCGGCTTCAATGGTTATCGTGGTAAGCCGCGGCAATATCGAGATCACCGGCATTACGACGAAAGCTCGGGAGATGAGTGACACCAGGAACAATGACGGGACCAACAACAACCACCGCGTGCGTTCCGACAAACAAGGCCGGACCGCGAGGAGCAAGTAGCACCAGGGGAGCGGCACACACTACCAGGAGCTGAGAAGGGTGAATCAAGCATACATTGTTTTATTTGTCACCAACCCGGACATTATGCCACACAATGCCCATCACGCAAGGGAAAGGGGCCCGCTGTCAATACGATTACGGCGGAAGTGCAGCAAGTCACGACACGCTAGCAAACAAAAACGGTTGATTGGGTTGCACAAGACGAGATATGACGACAAGCCCATGCATGGGTGGAAAAAGCAAATGCGACCAATACAGAGCGCATGCGGAAGGAGTCCGTGAACGCGAGGGAGCGAGCAGAGGACGAAGGACAGGTCCCGGACCACATTTGGCAGGCATTAGCGGGCTGCGAGGAGGGTGTATTTGCTTCGTTTAAAGAAGATTCTACAAGTGGAATGCGCAATCCTTCCACTTGTGAACGCGAACGTGTTATGAGTCTTGGTTTCAACTGTCCTTTAGAGATGGAGAAGTATGGGACCTACAGATCAAATCTTCTCAATGTGGGAGAATAAGGAGGTCAAGGGTCAACGACAAAAGAAATCTAAGGTTGACCCTCAACTAGAGTTAAAGTCACAAGCGGCCAAGAAAATTGACTTGAAAATTGAAGAAGTGGCTAACGACATGAAGTTGTCTCTGTGGAGAGCGATGCAAGGTATTAAGGACGAGCAACTTCTTGTATCTGTTTTGTCAAGGGTTGTGGCGAAAGATTTAAGCCTTCAAGAAATGGTGACTGAGTTCAATAAGTAAGTCTTTCAAATACTGATATTGAAGTCTATATGTTGTAATTCAAAGTTCTAATCTTGATTTCTAATTTTACAGTCATAAGGTGTACATGAAGATCCAAGAAGTTATGATGAAACAACTTGGATGTATAACTTGGGAACAAGTGACTGAGGATTATCCTCTAACGTCTTCATATAAGGCGTTATAGGAGTATTTTATTGCATTCAAGGATTGGGTTAGTATTGATGGTTTTTCATTACGCTTTCATCATATCATTTAGCCACAAAAAAGATATTACGAGAGATCTTTACTACAATGTGGTTTGTGGCAATGTCGTCGACTTGATCCAAAAAGTGCCAAAGAAGGAATATACGCTAATGATTGCAGATATTCCTTAGGATTTCTAATGGTTGCGTCATCATACGACGATGAACCGTTTAGGTTTAAACAATTGGAGAAGATTGCCAAGGATTTCGTTGAGCTAACGACTGCATCCTTGTGGCGAATAGTTGTCTTTCATAGTATGGACCAAGGGTACTCGGTAGCTCAAGCTTTGAGATCTCGTTGCAATGGATCGAGAACCTTGCATGGTAAGGATTATTTATAGGTGTCATTCACTATATTGCATTTCTTAAGGTTGTTCAATCTATTCTTAACTCGATGTATTATTTTTTATAGGATAAAAACCAATGTAAATAGAGGGACAACTTTTCGGTTCATTAATGCCATTGAATACATCACGGTTGGCTACTTCGATGAAATTAAGAAACAAAGAATCAAGGAGCATTCTAATGAAGTGGGAGGTTAAAATCTGCTGGTATGTCCAGCAGTGACACGGAAATTGCGAAATGTAACCACGATAGAGCAGGGACTTGTCAACCCATATCAAAAACCTCAACGACTTATAATGCGCTTGATCGAGATGTTTTCTATCGAAGGAGACTGGATATTAGATCTCTTTTCTGGCACAAGTATTTCTCGAACTAGGGTAACGATCTTGAGATAACCAATACCGAATCTTTTTTTCTTGACAACTAATTCTTTTTGTTACTTTCTTCACAGTAACGACATATGCATGTGCATTGAAGCTCTTTAGAAATACAATTGCATTGGAGAAGGATTAGGAGCAGGTTATATTTATAAATATGAGGATTAAGGCTTTGTGGGAGTGCCCAGACCAGGATGAGGAGGTCGGTGCAAAGAACCTCGCTAATACAGAAAGGTTTCAACCTGCTTCGCGAGAGCCTATTCCTCCGTTAGCCGGTGAACCGGGGGAGCTAATAGAGCTTGATGATGAGCTTATAGAAGATATTTCGTTGGCTCGGCTAACAGGGGAAGCCAATGCATGTATAGCCGAAGAGAGTTCTACACAATATGATGAAGAAAATGACATTGATGAATTGATTGCTATGTAATAGACTCTATGAAGAAAATGACACTGACGATTTGTTTGGATTTCACATTATTAATACAAATTTTGGGTTTTACTTGGTGGATTCTATTCTTTATAATCTTCTATATGTTTCAATTTTATTTTTATATACTTGGTTAGTAGACTTTCACCGTGTGCATAACTGACTACCAAATTTATGGAGAAACATGAATTAGTTTAAATTGAGGCTGATTTTGGTCCAAGCTAACCTTAACATAACATGGTCGTACAATTGTTGCCATGACTGTCCATGTTGTTATTATGGATCTTTGTCTTCTATTGTTAAAACTATTATGTTTCTATTCCATTGCTGCTTAGATTGTGTAGTGTGTTGATAATGGTTCCACTAGCGTTATCCGCATGTTTTTATATGCTTGTAGTTCCAGTTGTGTTATCGTTCGGAGTTTGATCCTGTGTGAATCACCTAAGCAATAGAGTAGATCAATTTTAAATATAGGTATGAAAGCCTTAATAGGTTTGTTATTTCCACCACATTATCCTAAAGTTCACTGCCTTACATTGTCCACAATTATATACATATGGTTTGATCCCATACAAACAAACTGAGGAATAGATTAGATCAACTTTAAATACAAGTATTGAATACTTTAATAAGTTAGTTATTCCAATCACATTATCCTAAAGTGCACTATCCTACATTGTCCACAATTATATACATGCACGTATGGGTCAAAGTATAAATTATAACTCATTTTATTAGTATGGATACAAGTACACCTCATATTTTTGTAAAACTTACCAAATTAATATAAGTCTTTAACTTAGTGTTTCCCTTGTCGCACATTAGTGACATATTGAGCCATTGTTGAACTTTATTATGCCTACATTAACTTATCAACACGTCCAAACTTGCATGATTTCTAATGATCTCCACTCGTAGACCTATCATGTATTTTTATATTTGCAAATTCTAATCAAGTTGAGGAACATGTGATACTAGTGCATCCAATTTTTGTAGAGAGGGTGTATTTGGATAGTTTCAAGAAGATTCTACAAGTGGAATGCACAATCCGTCCACTTGTGAATGCAAACGTGTTAGGCAACTGATTCGGCCCGGATGTTGGATTTGGAGACGCCGAATCAATTGAAGGCCAAGCCGAAGAAAGGGCAGTAGAAGAGGCGCCAACACCATGACAACAAGGGAGCTGGAAAAGGCCACACGAGTAGACAAGCCGACCGTAAGGGTCGAGACGCACAGAATCGAACGGGTCGATGACCGCGAGCGAGGCATAAAGTCAAGAGAAACCGGAGCATTGGACCGAAAGAGCCTCAAGTTGAGCTTGAGGGGGAGCGTTGAGTTACAAGCTCAACATTGGCCGAATCGGTGCGTAAACTGGTGTGTAAACCGGTGCGGATACCTGGAGGCTAGTGAACAGATATTCCGCGAGGGAATATATTTGGGAGTTACTGTAGGAGCTCATTTTTGAGCATTGAAGTACATTTCAGTACTTCTGTCAGTCTGTATGGACTTGTAGAAAAGTGCTCCTGAGCACGTCCTATGTACAGAGTTCTACACATGGTTTTGAATTTAGTTTTTATGTGTGTTCATTCGCTCTTTGTGTCTCTTGCGTACATTATGTCTTAAGCTCTCCATTAAACGTATTTTTCTCTATCGGTATTCTGTGTTTCATGTAGCTTCGGCATGTTACATTTCACACATTACATGGCTATGATCCTAGTCTACTACGCACACTATTCTCTTAGTAATCAGTGTCAGTCTAGCTCGCATCAAAGTACTTCTCGGTCCTTTTAAGGACTTGTATAAAAAGTTCTCTCTAGCACATGTGTATGTACAGAGTTTATAAAGTTTTTTTGAAATCGAGTTTATGTTTTGCTCTCTCTCTCTCTCTCTCTCTCTCTCTCACACACACACACACACACACGTTCTCTGTGTATTTTCAAGCTTTCCATTAACCCTTCATTCTATTTTTTATTGCTATTCGGTTGAGCCGGTTGTGTCTACAAGCTTCTGCACACTACTCATTTCATGGTATCAAAGCGCGAGGGTTGAGAATCTTCTGCTGGTACCAAATACTGAACTCACACAATCCCTAACACCCAAAAAGCATAGAAAAGGTTGTTAGGATTTCGGTCCCTCCAGATGGGATATGATTACCCGGCAAGGAAGACCCGGTGAGAACCGGATGATATGATTACCCGGCAAGCAAGACCCGGTGAGAACCGGATGATGAGTACCCGACAAGGAAAACCCGGTGAGAACCGGATGGTGTAGGCCCAGTGAGAACCTCTCACTGGATGAAGGGAAATATAGGTAAACATGTTTCTGAGAGCCCATTGGGGCTATATTTGTAAATAGTCCTAATGTCATATTAGTATAAATATGACCTAGTGTTGCCGTTTAGGAATACGGTCTGCGGTCAGTCCTTCGACCTAGACCTCAAAGTGGGTGTGGAACAACGAACATGTGTTTAAGCGTAATGCGTAAGGGAAGAACCCTTGAAACCTATCAGTGTATAAGGGAAGATGGCTACAACTGAATCCCTATCAAGGGTTATACATATGTACTACAACGCTTAAGTATTCAAGACACCCACATTGAACTAGCCGTAGCTATACACAGAAAATCAGAGAAGATCGAATTCTATTATCAGGCATTTCTTTACATTCCCCCAAAATTACACGCACCTCCCTCAGAGGTTTCCTGCCCTTTATATATGCAGGTTCTAATTAGCCGTTCACGCTTCCTGCGTGAACCGTTACATGCGTTATGCTCTTATATAATTTCTTATTCCTACGCTTTTATCCGTCGGTTGCTATTCTGGCGGACAACACCTAGGGAAAACACTATAGGTCGTGTGTTGTTGTCATTATTTGTTCTATAGAGTTATTGACTGTAAATGCTGTACAGAGTGAAAAGACATACAAAGAGAGAGAGACACACACAGAGCAAGTCTCTGTTGTAACCGTTGTCAGGCAAAGATTGTGAGCAAGAAGCTGTTGCCTCTGTGTTCACCTATTGTATTCCTCTCGACATAGTGATGTTGGAGTTTGTGGACTCCCGTGGTTTTTCCCATTTAGGGTTTTCCACGTAAACATATTGTCTACCCTCTCTCATATTGTTTGTGTGTACATGTATTCATCACCATTCCCATTCTCGGTGTTCGATTCAAAACGACACGATCTGAGACTCGGTTGTGGCCGAGTAATTTTCCGCATATTTCGCGTCAATTTGGTATCAAAGCAAAACGACACAGAAAATGGAAGATTCATTTGGCGGCATGTTCAAGCTTACCGGATCCAACTACTCAGTGTGGAAGTCGAAGATGAGGGAAATGCTTGTGGTTAAAGATCTTTGGTTGCCGGTTCAGTTCGGGGACAAGAGACCGGACAAGATCGATGCCACGATATGGGAGGTGATGCACATGAAGACAACGGCTTACATACAATGCTTCATCGACATGAGCCTATACAACAACTTCAATGAAGAGAGCAAGGCTCATGAGCTCTGGGAGAAGATCGGCATTATGTTCCAAAACAAAAATGTCGTTAATCGAGTTTCGATATTCCAGAAGCTAGTAAGACTGTGATACCAAGATGGCTCTAGTATGACAGAGCACATGAATGCCATCCAGGGGCTAATACACTAGGCAACATCATTGGAAGTACCTCTCGCTGATAATGTACTAGCATTACTCCTGCTCGGTTCCCTCCTGGATAACTGGGAGACGTTAGTTGTCACTTTGGGCAACGTCGGGCCGGAAGGAAAACAACTATCCCTAGCAAGAGTCAAGTCAAGCTTGCTAGATAAGGAAGCATGTCGGAAAGACAAGGGGGTGATCTCCAACCCCAAAGCGCTCCTTACTGGATCAGAACGTGGAAGACAAAGAAAACGGAGTCCCCAGAACCGGGAAAAGTCGGGGACACAGTCAAAGTCAAGGGGGCGGCTACTTGCTTCTATTGCGGCAAGCTGAGACACTTCCTGAAGAACTCTCGGCATTTCCAGAAAGACAAAAAAACTGACAGTACTGATTCGAAGCGATCACCGGACCGGAACGGTAAAGACCGGAGGGGACTGGATTGGAAGGGAACGACGACGATCGCGGCAAGTGAAGAAGAGTTGATGCTCACCACCGAGGAGAATGAGTTGAACCTTGCAGGCAATGAGACAACGTGGGTTGTCGATTCTGGAGCGTCGTTCCACCTGACCCTGGACCGGAAATGCTTCTCATCCTACATAGCCGGTGAGCACAACTGTGTCCGGATGGGGAATGAAGGTACATGCTGAATTGTCGGCATAGGAGATGTGTGGTTGACAACAACAACCGGATGCAAGCTACTGCAAAAGGATGTTCGACACATTCCGAAGGTTCGACTAAACCTAATATTAGTCGGTCGGCTAGACGATGAAGGCTACATTTGGTAGCATCCGGAACGGAGTCATGAAGTTCAGCAAAGGGAGCCTAGCCTAATATTGGCTCGGACCCGGAAAGTCAACACGTTGTACCTAATGAATGCTTGGTTATGCCAGGAAGAAGTGAACGTTGCATCCGACACTACCGGTGAGCTGGGGCATAAGAGACCGTGTCACATGAGCGAGAAGGGGATGAAGAGGATAACAACCTCATTCCAGTGAAAGACATGCCTCTTGAGAAGTGCACCGACTGCCTAGCCGGTAAGCAAAACCGGACCTCCTTCCGCTCAAGGCCACCAATGAGACGTAATGCACCACTGGAGTTGGTGCATACCAATGTGTGTCAAGTGGACACGAAGTCACATGCCGGATCATAGTACTTCGTGACGTTCATAGATGACCACAGCCGGAAGTTGTGGGTCTCGCCGTTGAAGACAAAGGATCAAGTGTTATCCATCTTCAAGGAGCTCCACACAAGAGTGGAAATAGAAACCAGTCGGAAGCTGAAGGGGGTTCGAGCAGATAACGGAGGAGAATACCGGGGGCAGTTTGAGGAGTACTGCCGCTCGAAGGGAATCCGGCTTGAATTTACCGTGCCAAAGATGCCAAAACTCAATGGGCTGGCCTAGAGGATAAACCGGACCATAATGGAGAGGCTCTGGAGTATGTTAGCACATGCAAAGTTACCCAAGACGTTTTGGGTTGAGGCGTTGACGACAACAACGTACGTGATAAAAAAATCACCCTCAACCCTTGGACGGAGACATGCCACAGAGAGTATGGATCGGTAAGGAAGTGTCTTACCAGCATCTGAAGGTGTTTGGGTGTCTCGCTTACGTGCATGTGGCAAAGGACCGGAGAGCAAAGTTGGATCCAAAGTCTTGGCCTTGCATATTCCTCGGATACGGCGATGATGAGTTTGGTTATCGAGTGTGGGACCCCATCAACAAGAAGGTGTTTCGGAGTGGAGATATTATCTTCATGGAGGACAAGACTCTTGCCGACTGAGAGTCGGAGAAGAAGATAATGAACTCTGAGTCGATCGAAAAGGACCGATTCGATGAGATACGGACCTACCCGGCTAAGATCCGGTTGACACTCAAAGAACAGGCCGGTTACGGAGAGGACACCAAACCAGCAGAAGAAGAAGAGAAAGCAGGAACTAGAACCGGCCAAGATCTCGAATCGGATTCGGATGAAGAACAAACAGAGGAGCCGGTTGCCGGAAACCAAAGACGCAGATATCCTCTGAGAGAGAGGAGGGCCCCCCAGAGATTTCCAGATGCAGAGCGCGTGTTGCTAACCGATAAGGGGGAGCCGGAAAGCTTCGAAGAAGCAAAGGTCGACACCCACATCCGCAAGTGGTTGAGTGCCATGTAGGACGAGATGGATTCCCTGCATGAGAACCACACGTATGAATTGGTGGAGTTGTCGAAAGGAAAGTGGGCACTCTGGAATAAGTGGGTGTATAAGTTCAAACCGGGAGATGCCGGCAACCCCCCAAGGTACAAAGCCAGGATTGTGGTGAAGGTGTTCCAACAGAAGAAGGGAGTGGACTTTGACGAGATATTTACCCCGGTAGTAAAGATGACTTCCATCCGGACGGTGCTGAGCATTGCGGCAAGCATGGACCTCGAGGTAGAGTAGTTAGACATGAAGATGGCGTTCCTCCACGGCAACCTCGAAGAGGAGATCTACATGCAGTAACCAAAGGGATTTGTGAAGAAAGGGAAGGAGCACCTAATTTTCCGGTTGAAGAAGAGCCTCAACGGTTTAAAGAAGGCTCCCCGGCAATGGTACCGGAAGTTTGACTCCTTCATGAAGGATCAAGAATACCACAAGACACAGGCTGATCACTGCGTGTTTGTGAAGAAGTTTGAAGGTGGAGACTTCCTGATACTCGTCATGTACGTGGACGACATGTTGATCGTTGGACGAGACCAATTCAAGATACGGACGCTGAAGAAGGCTCTGAAGTGAAAATCATATAAAACATCCGAAATCAAGTATGAATCATATAAAACAATAATAGTGAAAATACTATTTTAAATAATTTTCGTATCTTAGTACAAAAAGATGGAGGTCTTCAAGAGCTTTCGAATGCACTTTTCTACATAAGAAACAGACATCTAAGTCTCAAGTTATGAGGGTAGGAAGTTTGCAAAGGAAAAAAGAAAGATAAAACTGTGAGAGATCCCACATAAACAAGACAAATAAAGATCTTACCATATATAACGCAGAGCAAAAGCTATTATCTTTATGTATATATGTGGAGCATAAAGAGTTCAAGGTGACTTGAACTAAGTTAATTGGTTGAGTGGGTGTGGCCTAGCTACTTGTAAAAGTTTTTGGCCAACCAAAACCGGCAGCAACCGGCGACGAAGCTGGCGAGCCGGCGGCAACCGGCTCCGTTGCCCAATGCCGTCGGTCACCGGCTCCATCCCCGGTTGCCGCCGGCTCGCCGGACCAGCAAGCGGATGCAAATCGGACGGATTGGTCAGGCCGGTTGATCGCGGTGCATGGTGTCTTAAAGATATTTGGTCCAAAAGCCTAATAGTATTTTGTGCATAAAAGAAAAAGATGTAAGCAAGGCTCGAACTTAACACCTCCAAGATAGGAAGCAATAGGCTCACCATTAAGCCAAACCATTTCTTTAGGGATTATATTTTTATCATTATAGCTTTACATGTAAATTCTTATATTAGAGCTTGATTCAGTGACATGTGATGCATGAGCGCGAAATGGCAAACATGCATCCCATGCATTCCATGCATTGTATGCATGTCTTGTACCCTCACATGCACCATATGCATGGGAGCAACTCTAAAAGAGTGGATGAAAAATATCAAAGGGGATGGTATCAAAAGAGCATTTGTACTTTATATCAAAATTAATATTAAGAAGAAAATTCGTTATCCAATTGATGTATTAATCTTGTTCTTCAAATCTAAAGTCAAGAGTTGAATCTTAATCTCTCTCTCAATCTAAAGTCAATCGTTTTATCTTATCTCAATCTCTCTCTTTCAATCTATCTTAAATCCTTTCTCGCTAAAGCTAGTGCAAACTTCGAGTCCTTCCGGTCCAGAACCCCAGCGGTTCCGCCTCACGATCCGCACGTAGTGACGGATCTTCACAAAAACGTGACAACAGTGCTTTAGCGGTTCAACATGTCAGATGCAAAACCAGTCGAATCGACACTCCCGGCAAACTGTACGTTATCCGGTAAGCAAAGCCCGAAAATGATGGCAAAGAAGGCGGATATGATGAAGATACCATATGCCTCTGCCGTCGGGAGCTTAATGTACGCAATGGTGTGTACCCGATTGGATATCGGATACGCAGTTGGAGTGGTGAGCCGGTTTATGAGCAATCCTGGCAAGGAGCACTGGAATGCGGTAAAATGGAACCTCAAGTATGTGTCTCCGATTTGGCTCCGGTAAAACCCAACTTGACGGTTTCACCGATTCGGATATGTCGGTTGATGCGGACACTAGCCGGTCAACTTCCGGATATGTCATGACCTATGAAGGGGGAGTCGTTTTGTGGCAGTCGAGGCTGCAGAAGGCGGTTGCATTGTCAACCACGGAGGTAGAGTACATGGCAGCCGTGAAAGCTGGCAAGGAAATATTATGGAGAGCTAGGGATCTGGAAAGAGGAATACCGGTTCTACTGCGACAGTCAAAGTGCCATCCACCTTGCAAAAAACACGGCATACCATTCCAGAACGAAACACATCCAGCGCAGGTACCATTGGATCCGGGAGCGAGTAGAAGATCGAGAGTTCGTGCTAACGAAGATCCACACGGAAGAGAATGGGTCGGATATGCCAACAAAGGTGCTAACACCCGACAAGTTGGACGCATGCTGGAAGTGGATCGGACTGACGAGGCATCCCATGCCGGAGTGAAGGGGGAGTTTGTTAGGATTTCGGTCCCTACAGATGGGATATGATTACCCAGCAAGGAAGACCCAGTGAGAACCAGATGATATGATTACCCGGCAAGGAAGACCCGGTGAGAACAAGATGATGAGTACCCGGTGAGAACTGGATGATACAAGCCCGATGAGAACCTCTCACCGGATGAAGGGACATATAGGTAAATATGCTTCTGAGAGCCCATTGGGGCTATATTTATAAATAGTCCTAATGTCATATTAGTATAAATATGACCTAGGGCAAACACTATAGGTCGTGTGTTGTTGTCATTATTTGTTGTATAGAGTTATTGATTGTAACTGTTGTACAGAGTGAAAAGAGATACAGAGAGAGAGAGAGAGAGAGAGAGAGAGAGAGAGAGAGAGAGAGAGATACAGAGCGAATCTTTGTTGTAACCGCCGCCATGCAAAGATTGTGAGCAAGAGGTTGTTGCCTCTGTGTTCACCTATTGTATTCCTCTCGACATAGTGATAGTTGGAGTTGGTGGACTCCTGTGGTTTTTCCCATTTAGGGTTTTCCACGTAAACATATTATGTACCCTCTCTCATATTCTCTGTGTGTAGGTGTATTCATCACCATTCCCATTCTCGGTGTTCGATTTGAAACGACACGATCTGAAACTTGGTTGTGGCCGAGTAATATTCCGCATATTTCGCGTCAAAGGAAAGGAGAGAAATGGATAGAGGAATGGCAAGCTCACTTCTGACAGAGACGCTTGATCGAAGCAAGTACACATCTTGGTCCTACAAGATGCACCAATACCTATTGGGGCACGGATACTGGAGTTTGTCGAAGGAGCGAACGAAGTAACGCCGGATTCGACACAGAAGGATTTCCCAGCTTGTGTTGGGATTACGGTCCCTTCGGATGGGATGGTCGGATCCGGTTGTCGGTTTCGGATCCGGATGACGAAGACCCCAGTTTCGGTACCGGATGACGAATGTACCCGGAGAGCGATCCGGATGCAGGGACATATCCGTGAATATGTTCGCTATGGGCCCCTGAGGCTACAGTTGTAAATAGCCCAAAGTCATATGAGTATAAATATGACTTAGGGCAAACTGTTTTGTTGTTGCTTCTCATTTTTCTGTTTTTTCCACTCAAGAGGAGTGAAGAGTAAGCAGCCGTGAGAGAGAGAGAGAGAGAGATAGAGCGCGAGAGAGGAAGAGGACGACGCCTCTGTGTATTTCCGCCGCCTGTGGCGAGGACAGCGAGCTCAAGGTTGTCGCCTTGGAGCTCGTCATTGTATACTTCTCTTTGTATAGTGTTGTTTGGAGTCTTGTACTCCCGTGGTTTTTCCCATCTAGGGTTTTCCACGTTAATCACTGTGTACTCGTGTATTTCTCTTTTGGTTCCTATTTTCTGCTCCATTGATCCGCAATTACTCGGGTGTGGCCGACTGAAGAAGGTGAATCGAAGCGTTGATTCTCAACAAACTGGTATCAGAGCGACTGTTGCAGAAAATGGAAGGCGGCGGCAGCGGGCAGCCGGGGATGATGGTGCTGAACGCACAGAATTACGCCGACTGGAAGATCAAGATGGAGGATCTTCTGATTGTTCGGGACCTGTACGAACCGATTGACAGGTCGGAAATACCGAAGGGGGTACTTGAGTCGGAGTGGAAGCTCCTGAACCGGAAAGCCGTAGCGACGATCCGACAATATGTCGATGTAAGCGTCCTACAACATGTGGCGAACGACACCAACGCATATGAAATGTGGAAGAAGCTGTCGGGCCTCTACGAGAGGAAGAATGCGTTGAACCGGACCTCCCTGATGAGGAAGATTGTGAATCTCAAGTACCGGGACGGCGAGAGTATGGTGGAACACGTAAGCACGTTCATGGGATTCGTGAATCAGCTTGCGGCGATCAAGTTCCCGCTGGAGGATGCAATGCAAGCCATCATCTTGATGTGTACATTGCCGGACAGCTGGGAGAACTTGGTGGTGACTCTCAGCACCTCCTGCACCGAAGATAACTTGTCCTTGCAAACGGTAAAGACAAGTATCTTGAACGAAGAAGCGCGTCGGAGAGACAAGGAACCGGCCTCCGAACCGAAGATGCTATTTACCGAATCGGATCGGGGAAGACAATGGAACCGGAGTCCGCAAAGACGGGAGAAGTCGGGGACCCGGTCGCAGTCAAGAGGAAGGCCCACACGCTTCCACTGTGGGAAGCCGGGGCACTTCCGAAAGAACTGTCGGCATTACCGAAAAGACAACGGAGCCGACGACACCGATTCGAAGAAGTCACCGGAGAGAAACGGTGCATACCGGGGAGCCACGGACCGGAGAGGTTCGGATCGGCGAGGGCAGGACCGGAAAGGAACGACGGCACTCGCGGCAAGTGAAGAAGAAATCATGCTCATCACCGAAGAAGGTGAGCTAAACATTGCCGGCGATGAGACGACCTGGGTGGTCGATTCCGGAGCATCGTTCCACCTGACCCCGGAGAGAAGATACTTCTCATCCTACACAGCCGGGGAGCATGGCTGCGTTCGGATGGGAAACGAAGGTACGTGCCGGATTGCCGGCATAGGAGACGTGTGGTTGACAACCCCGACCGGATGCAAAATGCTGCTGAAGAATGTCCGACACGTTCCGGAGGTCCGACTGAACCTGATTTCGGCCGGGAGGCTAGATGATGAAGGCTACACGGGTAGCATCCGGAACGGTGTCATGAAGTTCAGCAAGGGGAGCTTGATAGTGGCTCGGGCCCGGAAGGTCAACACACTGTACCTGATGAATGCCTGGTTATGTCCGGAAGAGCTGAATGTGGCAGCCGACACTGCCGGTGAGCTGTGGCACAAAAGACTGTGCCACATGAGTACGAAGGGGATGAAGAGGCTTGCAGAAGACAACCTTATTCCGGTGAAGCATGTGCACCTGGAGAAGTGCACCGACTGCCTGGCCGGTAAGCAGAACCGAACCTCCTTCCACTCAAGGCCACCGACGAGACGTAGCGCACCATTGGAGTTGGTGCACACCGACGTGTGTCAGGTAGAAACGAAGTCACATGGCGGAGCCCAGTACTTCGTAACATTCATCGATGATCATAGCCGAAAACTGTGGACGGCTCCGATGAAGACAAAGGACCAAGTGTTGTGCGTCTTCAAAGATCTCCACGCGAGAGTGGAAAGGGAATCCGGCAAGAAGCTGAAAGCGATACGAGCGGATAACGGAGGGGAATACCGGGGGCAGTTCCAGGAGTACTGTCGCTCGAAGGGAATCCGGCTCGAGTTTACTGTGCCGAAGACGCCGGAACTGAACGGGCTGGCCGAGAGGATGAACCGGACCATAATGGAGAGGGTCCGGAGTATGCTGGCGCATGCGAAATTACCCAAGGGATTTTGGGCTGAGGCAATGTCGACGGCGACATATGTGATAAACAGATCACCCTCAGTACCTTTGGACGGAGACACGCCGCAGAGAGTGTGGACCGGTAGGGAAGTATCCTACCGGCATCTGAAGGTGTTCGGGTGTCTCGCATACGTGCATGTGGCAAAGGACCGGAGAGGGAAGCTAGATCCAAAGACCCGGCCATGCATATTCCTCGGTTACGGCGACGACGAGTTCGGCTACCGAGTATGGGACCCGGTCGACAAGAAGATATTCAGGAGTCGAGACATCATCTTCATGGAGGACAAGACACTCGCCGACTTGGAGTCGGAGAAGAAGATGAAGAGCTCCAAGTCGACCGGTGAGGATAAACTCTACGAGGAGCAGTCCCGACCGGAAAGGGACCGGTTAGCACTCGAGGATCCGGCCGAAGACGGTGAAGAAAGAGAACCGGCCGAGGAAGATGAAAATGATACCGGAACCGTTCCCGATCCCGAAATGGATTCGGATGAAGAAGAAGAATCAGAAGAACAGGTTACCGAAGCTCCGGAACGGAGATATCCTCTAAGAGAGAGAAGGGCCCCCCGGAGATTTCCGGAACCAGAGCACGTGCTGCTAACCGACGAAGGGGAGCCGGAGAGCTTTGAAGAAGCAAAGCATGACACCCAGAGCCGCAGGTGGTTGAGTGCCATGCAGGACGAGATGGATTCCCTGCATGAGAACCACACATATGAACTTGTGGAGTTGCCGAAAGGAAAACGGGCACTCCGTAACAAGTGGGTGTTCAAGCTGAAACCGGGAGATGCCGGAAACCCCCCGAGATACAAAGCCAGGATCGTGGTGAAGGGGTTTCAGCAGAAGAAGGGCGTCGACTTCGACGAGATATTTGCCCCGGTAGTGAAGATGACCTCTATCCGGACGGTGCTGAGCATAGCGGCAAGCATGGACCTCGAGGTAGAACAGATGGACGTGAAGACGGCATTCCTTCACGGTGACCTCGATGAAGAGATCTACATGCAGCAACCGGAAGGATTCGAGAAGAAAGGGAAGGAGCACCTGGTATGCCGGTTGAAGAAGAGCCTTTACGGACTGAAGCAGGCTCCCCGGCAATGGTACCGGAAGTTCGATTCCTTCATGACCGACGAAGGGTACCTCAAAACGCAGTCCGACCACTGCGTGTTTGTGAAGAAGTTCGAAGGAGGAGACTCTCTAATACTCCTCCTGTACGTGGACGACATGTTGATCGTCGGACGGGACCAGGTCAAGATACGGATGCTGAAGAAGGCTCTTCACCGAACCTTCTCAATGAAGGACCTGGGTCCGGCGAGGCAAATACTAGGGATGCACATCATCCGGGACCGGAAGAAGAAGCAGTTGGGTCTGTCACAGGAGAAGTACGTGACGAAGGTGCTTCACCGGTTCAACATGTCGGAAGCGAGACCGGTCGGATCGACCCTCCCGACAAACTGCAAGCTGACCAGCAAGCAAAGTCCCAAGACAAAGGCTGAAAAGGAGGATATGATGGAAGTGCCGTATGCCTCAGCCGTCGGGAGCTTGATGTACGCCATGGTGTGTACGAGACCGGACATAGGATATGCAGTCGGAGTGGTGAGCCGGTACATGAGCAATCCCGGCAAAGAGCACTGGAACGCGGTCAAGTGGATACTCCGATACCTGAAGGGCACGGCAAACGTGTGCCTCCGATTCGGCTCCGGTAAGCCCGAACTCGAAGGCTTTACTGATTCTGATATGTCGGCTGATGCAGATACCAGCCGGTCCACATCAGGGTATGTGATGACGTATGCAGGGGGAGCTGTTTCGTGGCAGTCGAGGCTGCAGAAGACGGTTGCGTTGTCAACCACGGAGGCGGAGTACATGGCGGCTGTTGAAGCCGGCAAGGAAATAATATGGATGAAGGACTTCATTAGAGAGCTCGGTATCCGGCAGGAGGAGTACCGACTCTACTGCGACAGTCAGAGTGCAATCCACCTTGCAAAGAACGCGGCCTATCACTCCCGGACGAAGCACATCCAGCGAAGATATCACTGGATCCGGGAAAGGATAGAAGACAAGGAGTTCGTGCTGACGAAGATCCACACGGACGAGAACGGGTCGGATATGCTGACCAAGGTGCTCACACCCGACAAGCTGGAAGCGTGCCGGAAGAGGATCGGATTGGAGAAACATCCCATGCCGAAGTGAAGGGGGAGTTTGTTGGGATTACGGTCCCTTCGGATGGGATGGTCGGATCCGGTTGTCGGTTTCGGATCCGGATGACGAAGACCCCAGTTTCGGTACCGGATGACGAATGTACCCGGAGAGCGATCCGGATGCAGGGACATATCCGTGAATATGTTCGCTATGGGCCCCTGAGGCTACAGTTGTAAATAGCCCAAAGTCATATGAGTATAAATATGACTTAGGGCAAACTGTTTTGTTGTTGCTTCTCATTTTTCTGTTTTTTCCACTCAAGAGGAGTGAAGAGTAAGCAGCCGTGAGAGAGAGAGAGAGAGAGATAGAGCGCGAGAGAGGAAGAGGACGACGCCTCTGTGTATTTCCGCCGCCTGTGGCGAGGACAGCGAGCTCAAGGTTGTCGCCTTGGAGCTCGTCATTGTATACTTCTCTTTGTATAGTGTTGTTTGGAGTCTTGTACTCCCGTGGTTTTTCCCATCTAGGGTTTTCCACGTTAATCACTGTGTACTCGTGTATTTCTCTTTTGGTTCCTATTTTCTGCTCCATTGATCCGCAATTACTCGGGTGTGGCCGACTGAAGAAGGTGAATCGAAGCGTTGATTCTCAACAGCTTGGTACTAAGCAGCGAGCAGAGTGCTATATTGATTGCGTCCTATTTGCACGGCCAGATGTTGGGCTACATCAGAGATGCAAAAATGCCAAAGGAGGCCTGGGAAAATCTGAAAAAGATTTTCTCTGCAAATACCACGGCCTGGAAGTTGCAACTCTCATAAGAGCTCAACAATATCCAGCAAAGGGACATGTCAATCGCCGACTACACCACCAAAATAAAGGATACCTACGATGCCCCAGGATGTGTCATTGTGATGGTGGATGAAGATGAAATGTTACAGATCTGTCTCGGTGGTCTAGTGCAAAGGTACATGCCAACCCGGAAGACAATATGCACACGGGAGAAGCCAATGTCCTTCTTTGACTTGCAATCGATGTTGATGGTGAAAGAAAACCACGCAAGTGGGCCGAGGACCACTCAATCAGACAACTGGATGTTGTACAGGGAAAAGTTTTCTTCTTCTTCTGTCGTCTCCTCCTGTTGTCGCTCAAGCATCGCATCTTCTTTAACTCTTGGATGACATTGTCTTTGTGATCCAGCAATGCTCCTATCTAGGTCTTGGCGAGTTTAATGCAGTCTTCCATCTTTTTCACATTTTCCTTGGCTTTGGTTGCTCCGTCATTTGCCTCTTCGACCTTCTTCTTTGTCTCACACAATTGATCGCTTAGTTGTTCATCGGGTGCATGCATATGGGTTTCGGCCTGCTTTACCTTTTCCTCTACTTGTCGGAGCCTCTCCGACAAGTCAGCATTGTCCTTCGTTGTTGTCAAATATTGAGCATGTAATCGACTACCTATTGTCGTGTGGCCTTTTTGCACGCTTTGGCCATGTCCCGTGCAACCTTGTTCATTCGCACATATTCTGGATGGACTTCTACCAAAGCCGTGTTCCATGGAGGCATCTGAATTGCCTCTCCCCTATACTTGGCAGTCCTTTGTCGACCGATTCGATCCAACTCCAGTTGTTCCTCTGGCTCGATTGCGCAGATCATGGCCCTTTGAATCATGATTCAATCCTTGTGTTCTTGGGCTAGCATGTCAAATGCATACTGTAAGTGTTAGGTTGGCCATTCAACAAGTTCGTAAGATGTGCCGAACTGTAGAATCATTGCCAACTCATGTGCCGCTAGTGGAAATTCTGGTAATCCCAATACTTCGTTGGGGATCATCTAATATGATTTCCCCTTTTCTAGACGACTCGTGTCAGTTGGATTGACACGCGTATCATTTTCTGTTTGTTGTGCTAAGTGTGCTAGCGACTGTTGTTCCTCGACCCGCTACCTCTTCGTTGTTTGGGTGTCTTTTTCTATTTGTTGAAATCTCCGACTCTTCTGCTTCGTTTGGAATGTAGGTGGTTGTGGTTGATTCTCATCCTCAAAAGTTGGGGTCGATTCCTAGGTAGGTTGGGTTTGTGGAATCGGCTCCTAAACTAGTTGTCACTGGGGATTCAACGTCATTATTGGCTCCATTACCAGGGTTTCTGAGTTCGGAATTGGCTCTAGCTCTTGCTGGGGTTCAGCTTCCGATTGTCGAGTTGGTTCCAACTCTTGGGTGTCAACGGTTAGCGGCTCCGGTTCTTGCCATTCTTGATGTGGCACTTCCCTCTAGGCCCTCGATGTCGACTCTGGTTGCCCTCTTTCCTTCCTCGAGATCTTATGCCTACTCTCCGTACTTGGTGTCGGGCAGAGTAACGTGAGCCATCGACCGAAAATGGGCTTCATTGGTTTTCCCTTCTGCACCCCTTTCAATTGGTTCCGCAGTGCTTCCCCTGTTAGGTACCTACCAGTCGATTGTGTCCCCTTCATATGTGGCGATAATAAATCATGCCCTTTGCTTGGGGATGTAGTAGAACTAGGGATTCACGAAAGCCACTTCTAGCACAAATTTGGCAACTTCCTGGAATAGTTCGTCTTTACAGCCCTGTGTTTTATAAGCTTTGGCCGATGGCGAATACTTGCCGAAATATGACATTAGCACTTCTGGTTCAGTGGATCCATACCATCGGACCCTTCCCTTTTATGATTCAGAAATCGGCGTACCTGTTTATTGGTGATTTTGGCGATGTCGATTTGATTCACGATTTTTGCAACGCGGGGATGGGGTTCAACATCTGGAAAACCTAAGATATCCTTGCAGTCCCTTTTTGTGCAACCATTGAAGAAGTCTGTCAGATACAGGGATCAACATGGTTTTGTCTTCAGTGATGTTTGAGCTGTCAGTGATTGTTGAAGAATAGTGAAAGCTTCGGTCTCTTTGCCAGTTGTCGAAAGAAGAAGCATGAAAACTCTGTGCTCTGTGTGCTCGAAAACATTTGTGTTGTTGTGAAGAACAGAATGTAGAGGACAAGTTTTTGGAGAAGAGTTGGGCCATTTTTCGAGGGTTTTAATAAATAGGAATATACTATTAATGGCAAAGCTAGTATGAATATAGTAATAATAGCTTTTAATAGCTACCACTCGGCATGAGTACTAAATGATTAATTGGCCTATCCATTTATAGTCTGAAAAGGACAATGCCAAGAAGTCATCATAACAAGAATCAATTTCTGTTATATTTTTGCCAAGTATTTTTTTTTAAAAAAATAATATTTACACTTTTGGCCCCTTGCCACGTCACTGAGTGGTTGGCAAATTGTTGATGTCGACGCCGACTCCAAATGGAATTTCCGACATTGGTCCTTGATAAGGCTTGAGTTGGAACCCATTTACCCATTTCGGCAGAATTTCACCAGTTAATGTACCGACTTGATATGTACCATCTTAGATGTCGACTATCCAAAATGGTCCTTTCCACCGCAATCGAAATTGACCTGGCATTGAACCCATCTTTGTTTGGAATACCAACACTGACTTGCCGACTTCAAACATATTTTCCTTTTGTTTCCGGTTTCGGTCAACAAATGCCTTGGTTTATCTTTGTTTTTGCTCTAGTCCACACATGGCTTGAAGCCGACTGTCCTCCAATACCAACAATTGTTCCTTCCTCATTCGTTTCGACTATGCTTCATCTAATCTCTCGATGATCGGACCTTGTATTGTCAGAATTTGGAATTCGACTGGCATTATAACTTCTAGTCCGAATGCCACCAAAATGGGGTTGATTTGTTAATTGTCTTGTATGAAGTCTGGTATACCCATAAAGCACTATGAAACTTCTGGTCCCAATCAATTTTATTCTCGTTAACTATTTCTCTCAGAATCATCTGTAAGGTTTTGTTTGTTGATTCTGCCAATCCATTGGCTTGAGGATAGTACAGAGTACTTCTTTTATGTACCACTGCATAATAAGTGGATAACTCATGTACAATTTTATTTATAAAATGAGTACCCTGATCACTTACTAGTTCAATTGGGAAACCGAATCAACACCATCTGAATTCATAGAGAAATTTAATTGTTGATGCCGTTGTGTTGTCCCGAAGAGCTTTCGCTTCAACCCATTTGGTACAGTAGTCGATGCCAACTATAATATATTGATTTCCGGTTCGTGCAACGGCTGGTTTCAATGGCCCGACAATGTCGAGACCCCATTTTTGAAATGGCTCCAAAGATAATAACAGATGATGCGGCAACCTATCTTTTTCTCTGGGTTGGCCGATTTGCTAACATAAATTGCACTGTCGACAATAGTTGATGACATCTTTTGACGTAGTCAGCCACCACAGGCTGCTATTCCAAATTTTCCTTGCCGTCGTTTCTCCTACATAATGACTGCCAACAATACCGCAATGGGCCTTCCGAGGAACTGCTTCCTTCTCATATTGTTGAACCTTCCGCCGCCATATGTCGTTGTTGTTCGGTTGAAAATTGTTATTTTGCCGACACAGTATAAGACGAACGTTCGTCTCAAACGTTCTATCAAAAAGTTGTGGTTAGACGAATAGATACAAATTAGTTGTAACTTATCGGTGATAACAGACATCGAGATCGTGACTTAGGTAATATAGCTTAGGCAGAAATAACTAGATGACAAGAAGCAATCCGTACACCGAGATTCCATAACCAAACTTTATATTACTAAATACAACGATAGATTTTTACAATGCCTTTGGTTCCTTTTATAGGTACCCCGAAGGTCTTTTCTCATCAAGAAATCCTACTGCTTATACTTAGCAAGAATTACAAAACTTCGTAACTAACTATATCCTATTCGGTTTTCTGCTGAGTCATCGATCCAAACTGTCAATCCGACTCCGACTCCAACTCCAAACATCTTTCCGATTCCGACACATTCATACTTGTCCGGGTAACACTTGGCATAACTGTGCGTTAGGACGTTGTCTGGCGAACCCATAGGACCCCTCTACTCCTACTGCTCTAAGGAAAGATCTTCCTCCATCTCCAAATCCTCGTCTGCGTCGTCTTGCAAAATGTAGAATAATGAGGGTTCTGCCTCCTGTGCTGCCATGCCTTCCTTGTCTTCGTCTTCATCTTCGGTATCCTCCCTGTTGTTGTTTTCTGTTCAGGTTCCTTCCGTCGATGGTCTTGGCTCCGCTTTTGTTCCTACTTCCGGTGCCTTGAGTCCAAGTGTTTTGGTGACTCTTTCGGCTTCGATATTGTCTAACTCGACGGATGTCTCGACATCATGCTTGTCGAATTCCTGCATGATTCGGTTAATTTCTTCTTTAAAATAAGCCGCCATGTCGTATACATCCTTAGCAATATTTTCCTGAATTGTGGTCATTGCTTCTTCCGACATCTTGCGGAAGCCTTTGCCTTGAACTTTCCTATTTTCTCTGTCGGCTCTTAATAGCTGAAGCTCCGCGGCTTGTGCCGACCATGTTTGCCAACCCTTCTCCAGCGATTCATTGACCAAGTTTAAGGTTTTAATTCGGTGACGTCTAATGATTGCTTGAACCCTGTCCTGAGTCATTCTAGCCTCAAACTGTGTTGTTGCCAATGCTTTCCGTAAATCAATGATTACCACATTGGTATGCCCTTCTGCCTGCATCAATTTAGCTTGTGCTACTAAGAGGTCAAGTCGTCGTTTCTTAGAGACTGTGTTTGAATTTCTGCACATCGGTTTTCCAGCTTCGCTTTCTCTTCATTCTAGTTGTTCTACTGTTGAATAATTTTTCCGTTGATTTTGTCTATCAGTTTGTCCTTACCAGCCAACTGTGTTGTAAAACAAGTCTCTTTGCTCTTGACATAGTCTTCCAGTTCCTCGACTTGTTGCCTTGTAGGCTCTTGCTGTTGGGCTAACTGTTGGCATAAATCTAGTATTACATTATCCTTTTCCCCTAAACATCTATCGGTCATCGTTTTTGCTGACTGTAATCGAGCCTCCATTTCCCTGAACCGGTCCTCAGTCCTTTCCGCCTTCATTTCGGCCTCTCTTCGTGCTTGTTCGGCTTGGTACAACCTCTTTTGTAATTCCAAATCTGTCTGCAAAGGTTGTCTTCGTGACTCTGGCTGGAATATCTATTCTCTCGGTTTTTCTAGAGCCACCTGTTCTTCTTGCAGTTTATTTTTCAATTGCTGATTTTCTGCCTGCATTTGTTTATATTGTGCATTAAGCACATCTGCAATTGTTGTAGCCTAGAGGCAAGCATCCTAAATGAGGAGGGAAGGAGGAAAGACAAAGGAGTCCTGTCCCAAACAGAGTCGAATTTGACTCAACACATGGACAGAGGAAGAGACCGGCGAAGAAGAAGTCCGTAGCGAACGGACAAATGCCACACCAGATCGGAGTCCAGAGGTAAGCATGTGTGCTTTTATTGTGGAAAACCTGGACACTTCCAGAAGAACTACCGACAGATGAGAAAAGACAAGAGTGTCGGAAATAATATCGAATCCTGGAAAATTCCAAATGAAAAGAACACTTCGGCCATTGCTACTAGCATTGAGGAACTTCTGTTCATTTGTGAATAGACAAGTGCAAACCTTGCAAGCAAAGAGTGCACTTGGGTGATTGATTCCGGCGCATCCTTCCATATTACTCCGTCGAGAGAGTATTTCTCGACTTACATAGTCGGGGATCATGGCTATGTAAAGATGGGTGATAGTGGAGAGTGCAAGATAACCGGAGTCGGAAGTGTGTGCTTAACGACGTCGACAGGGTGTCGACTAACGTTGAAGGATGTTCGACACGTCCCTGATATCAGATTGAATCTGATATCAACTAGAAGGTTTGATGACGAAGGCTACAGTGGTAGTTTTCGGAATGGCAAGTGGAAGTTCTCCCGAGGAAATCTCATAGTGGCACTAGCACAGAAAGAAGGCTCATTGTACATGATGCATGCCTGATTGTGCAAATCGGGAGTAAACGTGGTAGCCGACTTGGCAGGGGAGATATGGCATAAGAGGCTAGGCCACATGAGTGAGAAGGGAATGCACCTGTTAGTAGACTAGAAACTTCTATCAGAAGTCAAGGGAGTGCACCTGGAGAAGTGTGTCAACTTCTTAGCTGGAAAGCAGAACAGGGTGGCATTCCACACGAGACCACCAAAGGATCAGAGGTCAAAGCTCGAAAGCAAGTCGAAAGCATGCATATTCATGGGATACTCGGAAGATGAGTTCGGCTACAGGCTGTGGGACCTAGTCGACAAGAAGGTAGTGACAAGTCAGGATGTAGTCTTTCTAGAAGACAAGACAATTGAAGACTGGAAGCAACAGAAGTCGGAACCGACTCCCCAGTCAATCTCGACTACCATCGACTTAAGGCCAAGTGAGTCCTCACCGGCAGCTGTAAGGAGACAGCTGGCCGACAGAGTCGAATCCGAGTCAGTCGACTCGGAAAGACCGACAGACTATGAGTCAGAGTCGGCAGAGCTGCTAAAATCAATTGAGGAATATGAGTTGGAGTTGTCCAACCTGGAGATGCGGATTGATGAGCAGAATCTCGAGCAAAGAGAAGAGTTCGCAGAGACATCCGGAAAAGAGCCAACAATGAGTGGACGAAGGTACCCACTGAGTGAAAGGAAGGCACCGACTACATATGCCAGTCAATACATCCTCTTGACTGATGACGGTGAACCGGAGTGCTATGAAGAAGCCATCGCTGACGAGAGCAGAGAAAAATGGCTGAATGCGATGCAAGAGGAGATGGAATCCTTCCACGCGAATTACACCTACGACCTAGTAGAGTTGCCGAAAGGTAAGAGAGCACTCAGGAATAAATGGGTCTACAAGGTGAAGACTTGAGAAGTCGACAATGAGCCTAGGTATAAAGCCCGCATAGTGGTGAAGGTTTTCCAACAGAGGAAGGGCATCGACTTTGACAAAATATTCGCACCAGTCGTGAAGATGACATCTATACGAACTGTTCTGAGCATAGCGGCCAGCATGGATCTAGAGATCGAACAATTGGATGTCAAAACCACATTTCTGCACGGGGAGCTAGAAGAAGAAATCTACATGCAGCAACCTGAAGGCTTTGAGGAAAAAGAGAAAGAGAATCCGGTGTGTCGACTGAGGAAAAGCTTGTACGGTCTGAAATAAGCTCCACACCAATGGTACAAGAAATTTGAGTCCTTCATGATGGAATATCGGTTCCAGAAAACACAAGCCGATCACTATGTGTTCGTCAAAAGGTACGAGAAGGAGATTTCTTGATTCTCTTGCTATATGTTGATGATATGTTGATAGTCGGTCAAGACACAAGGAAGATTGGAAGCTTGAAGAAAGCTCTCGGCAAATCATTTGCCATGAAAGACCTTGGACCGGCAAAGCAAATCCTAGGAATGCACATAACCCGAGATAGAGCTCGGAAGGTGCTATGGTTGTCACAATAGAAGTATGTGACGAAGATCCTAGAGAGGTTCAACATGTCAGATGCAAAGTCGGTCTGCTCTGTGTTGCCGACAAATTGCAGACTAAATGCGAAGCAGTGTCCGAAGGGACAAAAGCGTATTTAAGCATTGTCTGTCTATTGTGATTTGAATTCTGTGACGGTTTCTATACACTGTCAACAATAGTCGATGGCATCTTTTAAGGTAGTCAGCCACCACAGGCCGCTATTCCAATTTTTCCTTGCCGTCATTTCTCCTACATAATGACCACCGGCAATGCTGCAATGGGCCTCACAGCGAACCGCTTCCTTCTCGTATTGTTGAACCTTCTGCCGCCATATCTCGTTGTTGTTCGGTTGACAATTGCTATTTTGCCTACAAACTATAAGATGAACGTTAGTCTCAAACGTTCTATCAAAAAGTTGGGGTTAGACGAATAGATACAAATTAGTTGTAAACTTATTGGTGATAACAGACACCGAGATCATGACTTAGGTAATATAGCCTAGGCAGAAATAAACAGATGACAAGAAGCAATCTGTACACAGAGATTCCCTAACCAAACTTTATATTACTAAATACAATGATAGATTTTTATGTTGGGAGACAGGTCCCTCCGGATGGGAAGGGAGAAGAACAGTGCCGACGAACAAACTCGGCCGAGGCCGACAAGCCGAGGCTGAAACGGTATGAACCGGATGGGGAGTACCCGATTGCGGAGAGCCGGATGGTGTAGGCCCGGTATGAACCGGATGGGGAGTACCCGACTGCGGAGAGCCGGGTGGTGTAGGCCCGGTATGAACCGGATGGGGAGTACCCGACTACGGAGAGCCGGATGGTGCAGGCCCAGTATGAACCAGAGGAAGAGACATATTCGTAAATATGTTTCTGAGAGCCCATCGAGGCTACATTTGTAAATAGCCGAAAAGTTATATTATTATAAATATGACTTAGGGCAAACTTTTAGGTGTGTCGTTTTTTTTGTTGTTGTTATTCTTCCTTGTTGGTGCAAGAAGAAGTGAGAGCGCGTAACTGTACAGAGAGAGAGAGAGAGAGAGAGAGAGACGAGGTCGTTGCCTCTGTTGTAACCGCCGCCTGTGGCGAAGATCTGAGAGCACGAGGTCGTTGCCTCAGTGAACTCACTGTTGTATATTCCTACATAGTGACAGTTTGCAGCCTGTGGGCTGCCGTGGTTTTTTTCCCTATTTTGGGGTTTTCCACGTAAACCTCCTGTGTACCATTTCTCCCTTTTGTGTCGCAGTTCATTACCTGTTTTTCTGTGTATGAAAAGAATCTCGGTTGTGGCCGAGCGTCGGACATAAGGAACGTCGAGTTCCCTACATTTTACAATGGCTTGGGTTCCTTTTATAGGTACCCCGAAGGTCTTCTCTCATCAAGAATTCCTACTGCTTATACTTAACAAGAATTTCAAAACTTCGTAACTACCTATGTCCTATTCGGCTTTTTGCTGAGTCATCGATCCGAGCTGTCGATCCGACTCCGACTCCGAACATCTTTCCGATTCTGACACCTTCATACTTGTCCGGGTAACACTTGGAACGCTCGTGGGCCAGGACATTGTCCGGCGAACCCATAGGACCCCTCTACTCCTACTGCTCTAAGGAAAGATCTTCCTCCATCTCCAAATCCTCGTCTACGTCGTCCTGCAAAATGTCGAATAATGAGGGTTCTGCCTCCTGTGTTGCCATGCCTTCCTCGTCTTCGTCTTCATCTTCGGTATCCTCCCCGTTGTTGTTTTCTTGTCAGGTTCCTTCCGTCGATGGTCTTGGCTCCGCTTCTGTTCCTGCTTCCGGTGCCCCGAGTCCAGGTGTTTTGGTGACCCTTTCGGCTTCGATATTGTCTAACTCGACGGATGTCTCGACATCATGCTTGTCGAATTCCTGCATGATTCGGTTAATTTCTTCTTTAAAATAAGCCGCCATGTCGTATACGTCCTTGGCAATATCTTCCTGAACTATGGTCATTGCTTCTCCCGACATCTTGAGGAAGCCTTTGCCTTGAACTTTCCTATTTTCTCTGTCGGCTCTTAATAGCTAAAACTCCGTGGCTTGTGCCAACCATGTTTGCCAACCCTTCTCCAGCGATTCATTGACCAATTTTAGGGTGTTAATTCGGTGACGTCTAATGATTGCTTGAACCCTGTCCTGAGTCATTCTAGCCTCAAACTGTGTTGTTGCCAATGTTTTCCGTAAATCAATGATTACCACATTGGTATGCCCTTCTGCCTGCATCAATTTAGCTTGTGCCACTAAGAGGTCAAGTTGTCGTTTGTTAGAGACTGTGTTTGAATTTCTGCACATCGGTTTTCCAACTTCGCTTTCTCTTCATTCTAGTTGTTCTGCTGTTGAATAATTTTTCCGTTGATTTTGTCTATCAGTTTGTCCTTACCAGCCAACTGTGTTGTAAAACAAGTCTCTTTGCTCTTGACATAGTCCTCCAGTTCCTCGACTTGTTGCGTTGTAGGCTCTTGCTGTTGGGCTAACTGTTGACATAAATCTAGTATTACATTATCCTTTTCCCCTAAACATCTATCGGTCATCGTTTTTGCTGACTGTAATCGAGCCTCCATTTCCCTGAACCGGTCCTCAGTCCTTTCCACCTTCATTTCGGCCTCTCTTCGTGCTTGTTCGGCTTGGTACAACCTCTTTTGTAATTCCGAATCCGTCTCCAAAGGTTGTCTTTGTGACTCTAGCTGGAATATATGTTCTCTCACTTTCTCTAGAGCCACTTGTTCTTCTTGTAGTATATTTTTCAATTGCTGATTTTCTGCCTGCATTTGTTTATATTGTGCATTAAGCACATCTACAACTATTGTAGCCTATTTGTATAATTCAGCCATATCCCTGGCCGCTCTGCTAGCCTTTTCATATTCACGGTGTACTTCCACCAGTGCTTCATGTAATGGTGGTATTTGAATGGCTTCACCTCTATTTTTAGCATGTCGTTGTCGACCAATTCTATCCACTTCTGCTTGCTCATTTGGTTCGATAGCTCCAAATAATGACTTCTGGATCATTATTTGATCTGTGCTCTTGCACCATTCTTTCTGACACTTCTTGTAGTCTTTTAGCTAACCATTCTACTAGTTCATATGATGTTCCGAACTACAGAATGGCAGCTAGCTCATGTGCTGCTGCCGGAATGTCAGAAAAACAGAGTGCCTCTTGCACCGTTGTCATTGATGCCTGCCCTTTTTGAACTCGTGACGTGTCATCTGGATTGACACGAGATATTTCCGTGCTTTGGGCGGTTTGATCGTTATTTCTCTTCTAATTGATGGATTTTGCTCATCCATGATTGAAGGGTTGGTGCTCGGCTGACTATAGTTTACCAATACTTGTTCTGACCCCTTTTGGGCAATCAATGTCGCTACTTTTTCGGTAAATCTAGGGACCAACTTAAGTAATCCGGTCAGTGGTAATGACACTTGGCAATCTGCCAAGAGTTTCCAAGCTTCCTCTTGTTCCGGTACAGGAATCACTCATGGTAATTTATTAGCTTGATTAATTTCATTGTCTTGGAGCATCCGGTTTACATTATTCCTGTTTGCTTCCTCTACCCATTCCTTGGCTGCTTTCCGGACTGCTTCCTGAATCTCCCACTCAGATTGTTTACTTTTGCTCCTAGTGGTTACTTGTTGTATTTCCAGTATAACCATATTAACCGTCGGTCCTTTCCCTTTAGCAGGGTACTGATTAGCATAATGACCAGTTTGACGGCAAATATAGCAAGTAGGAACAAATGTTCCACTTCCCTCGCCTTGCTCAAACTGACTAGTCCCATCATTTTGCATAAACTGTTGACCATCATTCGACGATTGCTAAAACTGTCGTGAGGCTTTTGGCTTGTAGAATTTTTTATTTTTATACCGGTTCTGCTTAAACCATCCTCCATTTTGCTGTTGCTGATTCATATTCGATGGTACCAAGAATTCTTGATTTTGTTGAAAATTATTTTGTTGAAAATCTTGATTGTGCTGAAAATTACTTTGTTGGAAAGACTGATTATTTTGTTGAGAAGCTGGATTCTGCTGCAATTTATTTTGCTGAAAGGTTTGATTGTTTTGAAAATTATTTTGTTGAGCTTGTGGAAAACTATTTTGTTGGTATCCATTATTAAACAAATTCTGTTTATTGTGGTACCCATTTTCCAGAAAAATTTGTCCTACTGGAGCCGTCGTTTTATTGACCAAGTTATACTCACATTGCTCGACTGAATGAAGTTTAGAATGACATATTGTGCAATGTGTTCGTAGACTACACTCGATCGTCGAATGACCGGTATTTAAACAAGTAGTACACTGAACTGCTTGTCGAAATTGTAACTCCTCCATCATTGGTAGTGTACGATTTAGTGCTGACATATCCATACTCCGTACATTTATCGGCTGTCAGCCCATAGTGATTGCCTTATCAATCACTTGCTCGATATTCTGATTCCGGAAATCGAACACCTTCAGTTTTGTTCGTAATGGTTCTCGAATTGCTTCAAGGAATGCATCCTTCAATTCATCGTCCGGAATAGGCCTAGAAATTTGCAGTTGCAAATTTTGAAAACGGATCACGAATTGAGACACTGTTTCCTGTTGCTCTTGATACAACACATAAATTTGCGCTATCAAGTCTTTTTGAGGTATTTGACGATGAAATAACTGCAGAAATTTGTTGTTCAATTGTTCGAATGTTTCGAACCCATGGAGACCATTTTGCGCAAACCAATTAGCGGAATAACCCTCCAATGCCAAAACGAACTCAGCAATCTTCGACTTATCTTCGGTTGCCGCCAACAATCTCTGAGCTCCATGGTTAATCTCCCATGTTGTCAGAAAATCCCTCACATGCGCTTCTGCATCAGCTCCCTCTCGGAACTTTGAGTACGGATAAGGCATATTATCCTCACTCCAGATATCGTAAAATGATACCTCTTCCGGCTGATTTTTGTCGAAAGACTGGCTATCAATTAAATTAGGAAGTACCAACCACCTTCTACTTGTGTCCTGTTGTAATCCCTCTGCCGATTCTGTCTCTAGCGTTTTCGTAACAGAACGCGTACGAGGACGTTTACAACCGACTGGTGTATTTGGACCAAACGACATCCATTCTTCTTGTTCTCTGTTATGTGCAGATGTAACCAGGCTTGCCAAAATTATACTGTGTTGTTTGGTTGACAATTGTTATTTTGCCGACAGAGTATAAGACCAACGTTCCTCTCGAACGTTCTATGAAAAAGTTGTGGTTAGACGAATAGATACAAATTAGCTGTAAACTTATCGGTGATAACAGACACCGAGATCGTGACTTAGGTAATATAGCTTAGGCAGAAATAAACAGATGACAAGAAGCAATCCATACATAGAGATTCCCTAACCAAACTTTATATTATTAAATACAACGATAGATTTTTACAATGCCTTCGGTTCCTTTTATAGATAACCCAAAGGTCTTTTCTCATCAAGAAATTCTACTGCTTATACTTAACAAGAATTACAAAACATCGTAACTAACTATGTCCTATTTGGCTTTTTGCTGAGTGATCGATCCGAACTGTCGATACGGCTCCAACTCCAACTCCGAACATCTTTCCGATTCTGACACATTCATACTTGTTCGGGTAACAGTCGTCGACTCCTTTATGGTATAATGTGTCGTTCAAGAGACAGAAGTTCCGACTTCTTATTGCTAGCCTTTTTCTTTCATCCAGTAGCATGCCTTCTGGCAACCATCTTGTACTTAAAAAAATCATCATTTCAGTGATCCATAAATCTGCCCGATCTTCATCCATCTCTGTGGTTGCTACAATGTCGACTCTAAAAAGTTGAGTGACGGGAAAATTATCGTTTACTCCTGTACCCGATTCTAGTCGACTCAGGTAGTCGGCGACTGCATGTTGTACCCCTGGGCGATGGATTATGTCAAATTCGAACTTTTGCGGCAATAATGTTGATCGGGCTAGTTTTCTTGTTAATTCCAATTTGGACACTAAATATAATAATGTTGAATGGTCAACATGAAATCTGAATTTTCGGCCCAACAGGTAATGTCGGAATTGATTGATACTATATATCATGCAGAGAGCCTCGCGTTCGGTTGTCGAATAGTTGCGCTACGTCATTGATAGCTTCTGACTCACATAATAAAGTGGTTTGTACCAGTTCGGCTCCATCAGCTGCATTGGACGTGTTGACAAAGACATGAAACTGCTTTCCCCAATCGAGAGGTTGCACAACTGGTACCTTAGTGAGCATCTTCTTAAAACAATCGTAAGCATCTTGCTCTACATTTGTCCATTGAAAAGGTGCTTTATGCATTGTCATACGTAAAGGTGTTGCTACATCGGCTAAATACCGAATCATTCGACTATGCCATTTGATTTGGCCCAAAAACCTACTGAGAGCTTTAGCATTAGTCAGCGTCGGAGCTTCCCTTATTTCCTTCACTTTGTCGTGATCGCCTATTATGCCGTCTGACTGACAATGTGGCCAAGTAACATACCACTCGTTATCTTGAATGCACATTTAGCGGGATTGAGACTAAGTTGGCCTTATTGACACTATTCTAGACACAGACGTAAATGCTCGAAATGATCAGCTTTTTTGCTATACACAGCAGAATCATCAAGAAATACCTGCATAAATGTAGGTATATAATCAGTGAATATTTCCTAAATGTCCCTCTGAAATGTCATTGTGGCTGTTTTTAAGCCAAACATCATTACGACTACGACAAATACTCCCCATTTAGTTACAAATGTTGTTTTCTCCTGATCCTCCAAGTGCATGCGAACCTGATTATAGCCACTAAATCCATCCAGAACGGTGTAAAATTCATGTCCTACCACCGCATCCAAAACTCCATCCATAAAGGGTAACTAAAATGCATCTGTTACCGTAGCTGTAGTAAGCTTTCTATAGTTGACACATACCCTGATCTTTCCATTCTTCTTGGGTACGACTACGATTGGACTTAATCGAATTGCCTTCTTCACTGCTCGAATAAAACTAACTCTGAGTAGTTTGTCGATTTCCTCTTTTACTTTCACATCATAATTGGGATTTAATCGGTATCAACGTTGTGATACCGGCTTCACATCTTGATGCAAATTTATCTGATGCTGATAGAAGGCCGGATCTAATCCATTCATATCTTCAAATGATCAGCCAAACACATATTTATATTTACGCAATAAATCAGTCATCTTAGCTTTCTCAGCCGATTCCATTTCTTTAGCTATTAGAATGGTCTTCGATTCCACGTCGGAATGGCAACCAGGCAAACAGTCGGAACAGGCTCGGCTACACCAGCTCCTCGCACTCGGAGAGGAGCAGGTTCGGAGTATGGAAATCTTGGAACAAGATCAACAACGCCGGAAAGCATTTATGGATCGTCACTTCAGGTGTAATGAGGAATTTTTCAGAATCGAAAAGCCCGTACTCGTGTTCCACACACACATGAGGAAAATTCCGACAAAACTTCGTTTCCAATGGAGAGGGACATATTGGATAGTCGCGGCCCCAAAAGGGGTATTTACGCTTGGCACCCTAGCCAGAGAAATTCTAACGCCGAAAGTTCAGGGATTCCAACTAAAAGCATATGCGGGGCCCACACCACTGAACCCATTCAAACCAATTGCAGATCCCACACAAAAGAACGCCAACCCTAAATCATCCTCGGGTGGGGAACCCACCTCGCAGTAAATACGGGTCATTGTACATTAATGTAATTTAATGTATACTAGGAATAGCCATAACCGTTATAAAAATAAAAATAGAAACGCTATATTTAAAAGGCACGACCCCCAAGAAAAGCATGTAAAAAGTGAGTCGTAAATTTGTAGACGCGCTCAAGTAATATACACTCTTCTTTTGCTCAATCTCTGCTTTTGTGTCTATTGTAATTGTGTATATCCGTGCCGTAATCTGTGGCTGAGTTTTCCTCTATGTTGAGCACTCGTACTCTGTGTGGAGTACTAAATCCCCTATGGGTGGAGGCCACTTGTGCGGATCTCCACAACTTCCCAGTTACGTTGAGCACCCCTTACGACTCTGTCGCAATACGACTCACGCACCCTCCGCCTATACCACAGTCACCTTGAGCCGGTTAGCATAGAAACGCATAACGACACCGTGTTACCGAATCCAGTAACACTTTTTGCACGCCAGGTAGATCTGTACCAACACAACAAACGTCAGCGGATGCATGTCTAGTCATCGCAACAACAACGGAACAGGTAGCCACCGACTTCTCACTCGCGCTAAGGCTAAGAGGATACTAGAGGCTCCCATCATCAACCTCATCGACAACACCAACTAGATCTCGCAGCAAGATGAGACCCTGTCCGATTGCATGCCTGTAGAGCCACCCCGACACAAAGTCGCAAAACAGCTGGACTCTACCACAACCAGCACGAATCATTCCGGGTGTGAAAACCCGTTAGATCACACCACCAAAAAGCCCCCTTGCGGAGTTTTTTCCAAACATAGAGGAAGACACCATGTCGTACCCCTATCCCCGCTACAATGGCGAAGCCGACGCAAACGCTCATGTCCGCGCCTTCCTTACCACATGGCAAGTAAACCATGCCTCCCAACGCCTAGTGGTGACTGAGGCAAACATATCAAAGATAGCTGAGTTAGGGCTATCTCTGGATGGGCACACAGCAAACTGATATTTGCAAAACGACATCACAGAGTTTGCCTATTTCGACCAACTCTGGGAGCATTTCATCCTATTGTTTCATCATAGAATTTGTCAACGAGAATTAATGAGCCAATTCTACACAATAACGCGGGAACTAACAGAGACAGTCCCATAGTTCGTCATCCGATTTCAAAACTTACAACAACAACTAGCACAATCTCTGATGTTGGACGAACTCACAGAGACATACTTGACCGCCTTCCGAGAACCTCTGTGCAAGACCTTGGGGGTGGTGGACCTCACGGGGAAACCAATAGAGGACACCATAAGCCAGGTCCTATGGCTCGATAGTGCCCAGAGCATGTCCATGACCACTCAACAGCGGGCCTTACATATAAAGGAGGAGACACGCTTTCGCCAGGCCGTCCAATGTACCACCTGCCACCTTCCCTAAAACTCACGCTCCGCTCCCACTGCCCGATCTACCATTCCTGCACACACACATTGGAGCTCTGCGAATACAACCTGCTGAATGGAAATGCAACACCGGTACGACAGATAGAGCTGCAAAACAACAGACCACAACCAGACGATCGCGTGAGGTACCGCGATGAGGACAAACCTCGTTACAACGATCAGGGCTGATACACAGACGACCATGACTGGGATGATGACCACCGTCGGGACGACTATTATAGGCGCGGCAACGACTATCGACGCGGTGACAATTACATCTACAAAAATGACTATCGTCGGAACAACAACTAGAAGCGTGAAGCCAACTATGATCGAGACGCAGACTACCGAAGAAACGATTACCGCAGAGGCAGGAACGACACAAACCAAGGTCATCATTATCATAATCGGGGCTCTGCCAACAATAGGGGAGGCCAAGCGGAGTCACACTATTATGACCACAAACCCCAAGACTTTCGGCAACAGGAGGAGCAACGAGACGACAATAGAAGGGGCCAACCTAATAACTACCGTCGTGACGACCGCTGCCGAAGCCGAAACCAGTGTCAAACCTAGCCATGGCCACAGGATGAAAATGAACAACAGTTAGTGCCTATCACGCCGGCCGGTATAGAACAAGGTGAGTCAAGCGTTCACTACTTTAATTGCCAGGAGTCAAGCCACTACGCACCGCAATGCCCACATAAGCAAAACGGCAAACTCCCGGTGCTCAACACAATCATAGTGGAGGTCTAGGAAGTAACAACTCGCAATAAGACCAAGACGGCTGCATGGGAAGAGCAAGAAGAGATATGTAATGCGGCGAAAGCTTGGGTGGAAAAAGCCAACGGAGCTAATGTAGAACACATGCGGCAGGAGAGCACACTCGGGGCAGCCACGAAGGAAGTACTAGCAAGGCAGACCCAATCTGGCAGGCCCTCGCGGAATGCCCAATTACACTCACAATGAGTAAGCTACTCAACTTGGTTCCTCGCTTTCGGCAAGCTCTGGAAACATGGATGCACCACACACCCTAGATAACGGTCTCCGCAAATTTCGTTGAATCTGCGGCAAGCCCGGCTATCATGGACCACCAGAACCCAACCATCAAAGTGCTCATACAAGGGATTGAAATCTCGAGATGCATCGTGGACAGTGGCTCCGGCGTCAATTTCATAAGTATAGCCAGATGCAACCACTTGGGCATCACAACTTGCGAAGTATGCCCCTTTTGGCATGAATGGCAGACACCACATCTGTCTTACCCCTAGGGATGTTGTGGAAACTATCAATCATAATAGGGGGTCACATGTTCCAGGGGCATACCCCTTCCTATTAGGACGACCATGGTTGCGCTTGGATCATATAAAGCAGAACTGGTAGCACAATTACATAAGTTTTTGTCGGGGCCGCGTGAAAATAAGGGTGCCAATGCAAGAAGGCACTACATCCCCGAAATCCATGACCCTGTTGTACGCAGAAGACATCCACATGCTCAAAGGGCTTGAGGACCAGGAACTAGAAAAATATATGGATGAAAACCCTCGGATAGTCAACCAGGCAGGGCCCATGTGTAAGGATGTCTGACCGGCCACAACCGGTTCACTCTTGTGCGTATGAGGGTGCAAAGATCAAAGTCGACAATACACAAACAAACAAAAAACCAGAAACACGGAGACATGATATTTTAATGTGGAAAACCCGAACTGGGAAAAACCACGAGAGCCCACAGACTCTGAACCAAATCACTAACAGTAAGAGGAATACAATAAGACCTTCAAGGCACTGACCTTAAGTTCTTCTTCGTCTAAGCAGACGGCTATAGAGTTACAACTCGCTCTCACTCTCTGTGCCGTACACATCTTCATCTTCCCCTTCTCCTTGCATGTAAATTGTCTCCTCGGTTTCTGGCACGGGGACTTCACAGTCGAGTCTCCACTACTCCCCGGTTCATCATCTGATTGGTCATTCTGACTCAATCTCTCATTCGCGCCACTCAACCGAAATGAGATCGGACCCTCTTGAGTTCCGATGTCTCCCTCGTTCCGAGAGTTGGCCTCACTAGCCTCACCTCCAGCAATCGACTCGGAGTCTTCGGGGGTCGGAGACAGACGGGAGTACCAAGATGCTAATTTGTGAAAGACGACATCGCGACTCACCCTCACTTGCTTTGTCCAGGGGTTGTAGCACTTGTACCCCTTCTCCTTGTGCGAGTAGCCGGCCAAGATATACTTCTCCACCTTGGCATCCATCTTTCTCCACTTCTCATCCGGCAGATGCAAATAAGCAATGCTACCGAACACCCAAAGATTTCCCAAGTTTGGCTTGTGGCCGGAATAGAGCTCATGCGGTGGCATCTTTGCTCCGGACATAGAAATCCGATTCTGAATATAGACAGTCGTCGATGAAGGTGATGAAATATCAACTCCCGCCCATGCTCACATAGCTTGCCGGTCCCCATACATCCGTGTGGATTAGATCGAGCCGATTCCGGCTCTGATTCTTCTCATTGGGGAATTGAAGCCTATGTTACTTCCCAAGTTGACAGGCTTCACATATCTCAGCCCTCTGGCCACTAAACTTTCAGCAGTCCGGAAACCAACTGATTCAACTGAAGTTCTTCAAGCTTTTGATAATTGATGTGGTCAATTCGCTTGTGCCACATGTCGATGTTGGATTCAACCTTTTGTCCTTTTACAAACATTGTGGCACTAACATCATTTTTTTTAGGATAAACATCCTCCTATCTCTATGCCCTCGCTCTATCAGTTGGCCCTCATCTTCAATGACGTAGCCGTGGTGATTAAATCGGACATGCATGCCATGGTCGACAATTAGTCTGATAGATATTATTACCGTGCGAGATGTGCCGGTGATTGATAAGTGTGATAAGTGAGGGTGAAAGATGTAACGTGTTGATATGTATGTGTAATGTTATACAATTATGAGTGTGAGTGTGGTGGATACAAAGAGGTGTGAGTGAGTGACTAGGTGTGAGTGCCCATGGGGCTTGGACCCTTGTGTATCTACCCTTTTGTACCTATTTAACCCCTTATGGGGAATGAATGAATAGAATGATCATTTCTCTCTTAATCTCTCTCTCTCTCTCTCTCTCATCATCTCTCTCTCTTCCCTCTCCCTAACGTTGAACCCCCTTGGGAGGGGGGTGGAGCCATTCCAGGCACCACCCTCCACCCCTCAATGCTTGTCTTGCATCTTCATGATCTCTCACCATCATACCATTCATCATCTCCACCATTACACGATGTCTATCTTCATCATCAATCATCATCATTATCATTATCATTAACCCTAACCCTAAAATCTACGACACTTTTTAGCGACCACGGAGTAGCCCTTGTTAACTAGTTGTGTAGTGTTTGAAATCAGAGGATAAATTGGGGCACCATCTCCTGCTCCTCTTGGTGGGTTGTATAAAACTGACCGACTAGTTCGCGTTGTTCCACTTGCCTATGGAATAGTTAGAGGAATTTTGTTTTCAAGGCCTCAAATGTGGCTAAGCTTCCGGGTAGCTGCTTTGCGTGCTAGCAGGCCGCCGGTCTCTCTAATGTCATGCCGAATTCGGCAATTTTTGACCGTTCGGCTTTCTGCTCAGTTAGCCTTTGGGACACATGATTTGCTTCCCATGTTTGTAGGAATGCATAGATGTGCACCTCTGCGTCAGGGTCATCACGGTACTTCGGATACGGGTACGGCATGGTGTAGTCTTCAGGAGGTTGTACTGGAGATGTGTGGTCTAGTTCTTGCATTGCGGGTGGTGTTGGTGCGCAGTTTTCCGCTTCCTCCGCGGGTGGTGCTGGTGCGCGGTTTTCCGTGTTAGCCGGCTGATAAGGATAGTCTAGAATGGAAGAAGGGGATAATTATTAACCGGGAGTTGAGTATATAGAATACAGAATTATTATGATTTTGAGAAGAGAACGGAATCAATATGTTGATCCGGATCCGGACCAGTTCGTAGCCGGTTGCTGATTGGCACCAGTTTGTACCTAGAACCGGAGACCTATAAAAGGGCTCGGTTAGATTGTAATCATTAGCGGATAATTAATAAGAGTATTTTTGTTCTGTATCTTATACAAGTTAATTACCGTTCTGTGCTAAGTGAAATCTATCTTACGCATGTATTGTGATCAATGATCTTGCTGATTAGTAACCAACTAGGGCTTCATTAATAGTTCGGTCTAAGTTTATCTCACTGCAACATCCCTTTGGTGAAGTGTCTCAAAGGGACACCCTGTGTTTGGCCATTGTCCGGCCCTAGCGATAACAATCTACATGCATCAACCAGAAGGATTTGAGAGGAAAGGGAAGGAGCACTTGGTGTGCCAGCTGAAGAAGAGCCTATATGGACTGAAGCAAGCTCCCTGGCAATGGTACCGGAAGTTCGACTCCTCCATGACCGACCAAGGGTACCATAAACCGCAAGCCAATCACTATGTGTTTGTGAAGAAATTTCACGAAGGAGATTTCCTAATACTCCTCCTATATCTGGATGATATGTTGATCATCGGACGAGACCAAGGCAAGATTCGGATGCTAAAGAAGGCTCTAAACGGGACCTTCTCAATGAAAAGGGCCGGACAATGGCCTAACACAGGGTGTCCCTTTGAGACACTTCACCAAAGAGGTGTTGCGGTGAGATAAACTTAGACCGAATTATTAATGAAGCCCTAGTTGGTTACTAATCGGCAAGATCATTGGTCACAATACACGCGTAAGATAGATTTCACTTAGCATAGAACGGTAATTAACTTGATTAAGATACAGAACAACAACACTCTTATTAATTATCCGCTAATGATTACAATCTAACCAGGCCCTTCTATAGGTCTCCGGCTCTAGGTACAAACCAGTGCCAACCGGCAAATGGCTACAAACCGGTCCGGATTCGAATCGGCATACCGATTCTGGGTCCGTCCGTTCACTTCTCAAAATCATAATAATTCTATATTATATATACTCAGATCCTGGTTATTAATTATCCCCTTCTTCTATTCTGGACTTTCCTTGTCAGCCGGCTAACACATGGCACGCCCATGGGACAGTACCTTCTACGTCAAATCCCACAATCCGACTTTCATTCGTCCTCCAAAATGTCTAGAATGCTTTGATCTAAGGGTTCCAATGGTTCCTCGGGAAGTTGTTCTATCATCTACTGTTGTTGTTGCCCCGGTTTCTGCTGTTCCTTCGGTTGTGGTTGCTCTTGTTGCTGCTCTGGCTCCAACTGTGGCTGCTTCTGGTTGTCATCTGTTTCCTGTGGCTCTCTCGGTCTGAACAGCTCTTTCTCTGTTTCCAGTTCGATTGGTCCTACCGGCTCTTCCTCCTTTTCTGGCTCTACTAGTCTTGGTGTCTCGTGGTTCTGTTGTCCGATGTGCACCGGTTCCTACGGATGACCTTCCTTTAGCGGCGCCTCCTGAGTACTATCCGGGTAGCTTCCCTCGGCTTTAACCGGCGTTTGTTCTGAAGATGGCTCCTCGTCACTAATGTTAATCGCTGTAGTTTTCTTGGCCACTTTTTTCCATCGCCATTCCAGTTCATACCTTTCGAAACGGAGTTTGTTGTCCAGTTGGTCATCATCCAGTTGTGTTGCCACCAACTGGCGTACCGCCACCCTTTGCTCATCAGCCAAGGATATGAAATCATCCAACAATTCTTCCTTTATCGCTTTGATGCTTTCCTTATCCAGGATGTAAACTTCGTCACCCTCTTTCCGCTGGTTTTCCGCATCTGCCCGCAACAACTGTAGCTCCGTTGCCTACTTAACCCACTTAGACCACCAATGTACTGAGCTTTTTTCCACCAATTGTTTCGTTCAATTCCTCCATGCCAGTACGATGTCCCGGATCCACCCCAGCCCCATCTTCGACTTGTTCTCCGCGGCCTGTTTTTCGTCCTTCAATTGTTTGATCAGCCTCGCGGTTGCCACTTCTTGGCTTCTGTAGTGCATGAGTTGGGTCTGATAGGTCGTCTGAACTCTATTCAGAGTCATTGTAGCATGCTCCTTTTCCGCATGGTGCTTCACTTGCAGGTCCAGTCGCTCTTTCGCTACTTCCGCCAGTTGTTTAGCTACTTCGGCTCCCTTCGACTGCTCGTCCATCAATGCCACTGTCATCCGGTTAATTTCCTCCCGGAGTTCCCTACACTTTTCCTGCTACCAGTCACTTTCAGTAATCAATTTCTTATGATCAACATCCAAATGCTTATAATCCCGGTGAAGTCAGTCAAAGTCGTCAGTTTTCTGTTTTAGCTTTTAATTGATAAGCCGGCGAGCACGGTCCTCACGGTCTTTTTGTTGCCGGAACTCTTCTTTGAGGCGCTCAATCTCCACTTCCGCCATCCGCCGAAGTTTCTCTTTTTCTTCCTTCAGCCGGTCATATGCTTGATGGCCTTTTCTCAAGCTTTCCTCTACTCGGCAGAGGCTGTCGGCCGTCTTCCTTTGTTCCTCCTCCGCCGCTTTTTTCAATTCTCGCTCCCTGGCTTGTAAGGCTTCTTGTGCTGCCAGGTCTTCCCGTAATGTGGCGAGCTCTTGTGCTGACATTTTGTTAGTATCCGGGCTTATTGCAATCACCGGGGTTTTATTGTTCTGTAAAGTTACCGGAGCCACTGGTTCCGATTGTTGTGGTCCTTCTTTGAACAACTTGGCCATTTCTGTTCTGGCCTTCTCTATGTCTTCCTCCATGCTCCGGATTCTTGACTGGGCCTTCTCTAATTCCTCGGTTGTGGCTAGTAACCGGTCTTCATGCACTTTCTCCTCCGCTTCTAACTGGCAGACGACCCCGGCCACTTGTTCTGATATCCACCGTAGCCGTTGACTGTCGGTGCCTTGTTGTCGTGCCGGTTTTGGTCGTGGGATGGCTTCTTCACTGGCCATGAGCCTATTATGGGCGATTACGTCAAGCGGTCGTTCTGGTTTTGGTTGTTGATGTTGCGGTGGCGACACCGGCGATTCAATGACTGGTTCCTAAGCCACCGGTATTGCCGTGTCCTGGACCATTGATTCCGGGATGTCCTGCTGCACCAATTGCCACAATGTCTTGCCGCGATCCATGTTGAGCTAGTTCTACCGCCTTCCTAGGCTGCGGCTCCTCAGGTAGGGGTTCCAGTATAATGTCCTCCCTTGGCCTTGATGTCCCTCCTTCGTGGCCCTTTTCACTTGTATGGCGAAGACGTATCAGCATCTCGGTAGGCTCGTCTTCCTGTTGTTCTTCCTCCAGGGTCGTGTTATTGATTAACGCCCCCAAGGGGTCCTGCCCTTGCGTTTTCTTCGGTTGTTGTTCTGCTTGTTGTTCCGTCAGGCGCAGCTTGATTTTCAAAGGTCTCCCCGAGGTGTCCACTGATAACTCCTTCTCTACTGGCCGCTTCCGGTTAGATCGTTCCTTCGCCTGGGTAGCCAGGAGTTGCCGCCGTTTTGAAGCTATTTTGGGGCTGGATTCTGTCGGTCTTCCCCTCTTCCTTTGTTTCATGGGCTCAACCAGTGGTGCTAATAAAGTGAGCCATTGAGCCACTATTGTCCACATCTTTTTGCCATCTTTTATTGAGACGATGGCAACGCTCAGGCCATCGGCATTCATTACCGGCCAATCCACCTGTACTCCCTCGTAGGTGGCTATGATCAAACTAGCTCTATTCCTGGGCATAGCCGGTGGTCAGGGGTATACATGACCATACTCGTGGAGTACCCGAGAAATTTCCCGAAACAATAGGTCTTCACCGCCTTGCGTGCAGTACGCCTTGTTTCCTAGGGAGTATTCTCCGAAATACCTCGTTAGCAGCTCCTATGAAGGGTTGCCGATCGAGTATATTCCCCCTTTCGGTAAGTTGGTCAGGGCTCGGATGGCTTCTTCAGTGATGACCTCCGTGTCGATGTCTTTCCGCATCTCTGTGCAGCGGTGCTTTTACTATCCTCAAGAATCCCTCTAGAATGTGTTGCTTCAATTATTTCTTGAGCCGCTTCTGAGAGTACCATGCATTCCATGTCGTCATCGGAGTCGGTAGGTTGTGGTAAGATTGGTGTGCCTATGTGTTTTGCATGCTCTCTCCTGATCACTTGTAATCTCCTGTGTGCGCTGAGATCTCTGTGTTCGCAAAATGAAAGGGACTCTACGCGACGAAGGTTTTCTTTCTCCATGTGTAGTGCCTTTTCTTGATTCCCGTGCATGCACGTCCTGTACTAATATAACAGTTGGTTGACATGTGGTGCGTTTTTTAAAGGGCTTTAATTAGCCACCCACCACACCTTTTCAAAGTGCCCGTTCGCTCCTCGCCTTTGCATGATGAGTTGTTTAGGGTTTGTCGGCCCCTTGTTTGTCATTATCCGGTAACGCCGGCTCCGCTTGATTGTCAGATACTTGTTTCTTGCTTCCTACCGTTGCATCAGCCTCCGTCTGCTCGAATGGATTCTGTGGCATAGGTCCACAATATGGTTTGAGTTGAAACCCATTGACCCATTTGCCCATTATCTCACCGGCGAGCGTTCCGAGCTGGTATGAACCATTGAATTCCCGCGTTATCCAATACGGTCTGGTCCACTAGAACCATAGCTTTCTCGGCATCTGACCCATCTGGGTCTGGTACACATGTACCGGCTTGCTGATCCCGAACATCTTCTCATTGCACTTTCGGTGCCGATCAACAAGCACCTTCCTTCGTCGTTGCTCCAGCTCCAACTGCATGAGACTCGTTATCCGATGCTCCTCGAGTTTGCATAATGCGGCTAACCGGATTTTTTCCGATTCCTTTTCACTTAGTCATTCTCTAACTTGTATCCGCAAACTTGGAACTTGAAATTCGATCGGCATTACTGCTTCCAGCCCAAATGCTAACCGGAATGGCGTTGACCGGATACTCGTTTTGTATGCCATCCGGTATGCCCATAATGCACTATGCAGCTTGGTGTCCCAATCGGTCCGGTTTTCATTGACGATCTTTCGCAGGATGTTTTGGAGTGTTTTGTTTGTGGATTCGGCTAGTCCATTGGCCTGTGGATAATAAGGGGTATTGCGCTTGTGCACCACTACATAGAATGTTGTTAAGCTCTCCACTACTTGACCGAGAAAATGTCCGCCTTGGTCGCTAATTAACTCGATCGGGCATCCATACCAGCACCAGATGTACTCATATAAGAACTTTGTCGTTGATGCCGCAGTGTTGTCCCCCAAAGCCTTGGCTTCTACCCACTTGGTGGAATAATCGGTGGCGACTATAACATATTTGTTGCTAGTTCTCATTGCAGGAGGTTTAAACTGCCCAACGAAGTCCAGCCCCCATTTTTGAAATGGCTCTAAGGGTAGTACCGGCTGGTGAGGCATCCTTGCCTGTTCTGTTGGTTGGCCCATCCATCGACATAAATCACAGTCTTTCGCGTACCAAACCGAGTCCTTCAGTGTCGTCGGCCACCATAGCCCGTTGTGCCATATCTTTCTTGCCATACGGTCCCCGGCATAGTGCCCTCCGGCAATGCCACAGTGCACTTCTCGTAATATTGTGTTCTTTTCGTCACTTCGCACTGCTCGCCACCATATGCCATCTGCGCCTTTGTGGTACAGGGTGTCCTGTAGTAGACAAAAATGTTGGCTTTGTACCGCTAACCGCTTCCGCTCATCCCAGTTCATCTCCTCCAGTGGGAGTCCCGTGCTTAGGAATTGATGCATGTTGGTTAGCCACTTGTCTTTGTCGACTACTGTGGTATCGGCTGTCATTTCTACTGTTACTTTAAACAACTAGGCATCCGGAAACTCATCCGGGACTCCATCACCTGTCTCGTTGGAGTCTAACCGGCTCAGTTAATCAGCAACCACATGCTGTATTCCCGGCCGGTGATATATTTTGAACTCAAACTCTTGTAGCAACAATGTCCATCAGGCCAGCTTGCCGGTGAGCGATGCTTTTGAGACCAAATATAATAGCGCTGAGTGGTCGACATGAAATGAAATTTTCCTTCCCAATAAATAGTGCCTAAACTTGGTAACACTGTAAATCATCCCTAAGGCTTCTCTTTCCGTTGTTGAATAATTTCGTTCCGCCTGGGATAGCTTCCGGCTAGCATAATAAACTAGTCGATACCATTTTGGTTCAGTCAATTCTATTAGTGTGTTGTCGATTGCTATGTCAGACGCATCAACGAACACGTGGAATTCTTTTGACCAGTCCAGTGGTTGCATCACCGGTGCTTGTGATAGCAGTACTTTCAATGCCCGGTAACCCTTATCCTCCGTATTTGTCCATCGAAACGATGTCCAATGAACTGCAGCATGCAACGGTGTAGCAAGATCGGCCAAGTACTGGAGCATCCGGCTATGCCACCCAATTTGCCCTAGAAACCGACTCAAAGCTTTGGCCGTGGATGGTGTCGGTGCTTCTAAGATTGCTTTGAACTTATCGGGGTCTACCGCGATCCCGTCCTTGCTGACAAGATGGCCCAGTAATGCACCGCTTGTTACTCCAAACACACACTTTGCTGGATTCAGGCTTAACCGATAACTCTTGCATTTCTCAAGACATAGCCGGAGGTGTTGGAGATGTTCTCCTTCTCGGCTAAACACGGTGAAGTCATCCAGGAATACCTACATGAATGCCAGAATGAACTCGCCAAATATTTCCATGATTATTTGTTGGAAGGTCGTCGGCGCGGTCTTGATCCCGAACATCATTACCACTACAACGAAAACTCCCCATTCGGTGACGAACGTCATCTTGTCTTGGTCGTCGGGGTGCATCCTTATTTGATTGTAGCCGCTGAAACCGTCTAGGAACCTATACACTTCATGACCGGCTACCGCGTCCAGCACTCCATCCGTAAATGGAAGTGGAAAGGCGTCGGTCACTATTGCCGCATTGAGTTTCCGGTAATCGACGCACACCCGGATCTTACCGTTCCTTTTTGGCACAATGACTATGGGACTTAACCATGTAGCTTTTTTCACTGGTCGAATAAAACCGACCCGTAGCAACTTGTCAATTTCCTCTTTGACCTTTGCCACATAGTTAGGGTTCATCCGATAACGATGTTGTGCTACTGGTTTGGCATCCTTACTGAGGTGTATCTAGTGTTGGTACAACTGAGGATCTAGCCCCCGCATGTCTTCATAGGACCAGGCGAATACGTCCCGCAATTCCTTTAATAAAGTGATCATCGTTGTCTTGTTGTCTTGTGACATTTCCTTAGCAATATGAATCGTTCTTGCGTCGTCCCCGGTTCCTAAGTTCACTTCCTCTAACTAGGATCCTTTCACTCGTTGGGATACCACCATCTCCCTCTCCAGGGCTTCCTATGCTTGTCGTAATTCTTTGATAGCTTCCCTATCCGGTTCCTCACCGGCATCATCCGATTGCGTTATATATGGTGACACCACTTCTACCACATCGATTTCAAATAGGGGTACAATTTTTGGGTTTTCTTCTAAGTATTGGTCGACCTCCTCGTCAGCAAGCCCCTCAACCATGTTTACACCTTCCGCATATAGCGGTGTCAACTCCTTTCCGGTACTCGATCGAGGGTGGTGGGCACCCTTACTTTAGCCTTTCCTCGCCGGAAGGTAATTATGTTTTTCCGCCAGTTTTGCTTGATATGCACCGTTTTTAGCCATGGACGGCCCAACAACAGTGGGTAAGCCCCTTGCGCATTGAGTTGGAGAACCACCGCTGAGATGCGGAATGTGTGTCCTCCGATAGTTACGTCTAAATCCCGTATTAAACCGGTAGGTCTTACTGAACTTGTATTCGCCATCCGGAGCCAAAACGGGCAAGGCTCCCATTCTTGGATTCCAAGGGTATTACAAGTCCGTAGACTAATCACGTTCACGCCCGATCCTCCGTCCACAATCATCCCTGGCAGTTCTCGTCCTTTGACGATGGCGGTGATTGTATAACTGTTCGTGTCAACCACAACTGGCCCTTCTTCTGGATTTGAGAAGAATGCAGGAGCTGGCAACGGAATTGATATGGTCATTCTTGATTTCAGCCCTTCCGTAAACCGGGGCACTAGCTGTAATAACCGACCCAATGGCAGCGTAATTTCACCTTCTTGTAACACTTGCCATGTTGGGTTTTCTGGCTGAATCGTGTTGGTGGCCTCTTCCAGTTTCTCCTTTTAATGTTCAAGCTCAACCACATTCCGCTCATTTTCCTTCTTCACCCACTCGATGGCTTGCTTTCAGATTGCCTCCTATGTTTCCCACTCCGTTGTTTTGCCTTTTGCCCTGGTGGTAACTTGTTGTATGTCGGCGACTTCTACTACCACCATATTGACAGGAACTACACGCTCCGATGAACACCGCTCGGCCACAACCGAGCTTAGAATCAAAACACAGAAAAACAGGGAATGAATGCACGACACAATGGAGAGAAGAGAACACAGGATGTTAACGTGGAAAACCCAAACTAGGGAAAAAACCACGGCAGCCCACAGACTGCAAACTATCACTATGTCAGAATGTACAAATGGTAAAGCACCGAAGCAACGACCTCGAGCTTTCTATCTTCACCACAGGCGGCGGTTACTACAGAGGCAACGACATCTTCCTCTCTCTCACTCTCTCTGTACACAGTTGGGCGCTCTAATCTTGCGCCACCAAGAAAGACAACAACATCACAATGAAAGAGTTTGCCCTAAGTCATATTTACACTAATATGATTTTTCGGCTATTTACAAATATAGCCCCGATGGACTCTCAGAAAACATATTTACGAATATGTCCCTTCATCTAGTGAGCACTCCTCACCGGGCCTGCATCATTCGGCTCTTGCCGGGCACTTGTCATCCGGTTCTCACCGGGTCTTCCGTAATCGGGTACTCTTCATCCGGTTCTCACCGGGTCTTCACCATCTGGCTCTTGCCGGGTACTGCTGATCAGGTTCTCACCGGGTCTTTACCGTCCGGCTCTTGCCGGGTACTTCTCATCCGGTTCTCACCGGGTCTTCCGTTGCCGGGTACTTCTCATCCGGTTCTCCTTCCGTTGCCGGGTACTACTCATCCGGTTCTCACCGGGTCTTCCGTTGCGGGGTACTTCTCACTTCCCATCCGGAGGGACCTGTTTCCTAACAAACTCCCCTTTCACTCCGGCATGGGATGTCTTACTAGTCTGATCCGCTTCCAGCATGCATCCAGCTTGTCGGGTATCAGTACTTTGGTCAGCATATCTGACCCGTTCTCGGCCGTGTGGATCTTCGTCAGCGCGAACTCCTGGTCATCTACTCTTTCCCGGATCCAACGATACCTTTGCTAGATATGCTTCGTCCGGGATTGGTAGGCCGCATTCTTAGCAAGGTGGATGGCACTTTGACTGTCGCAATAGAGTCGGTATTCATCTTGTCGGATACCGAGCTCTCCGATGAAGTCCTTCATCCATAATATTTCCTTGCCGGCTTCCACAACCGCCATGTACTCCGCCTCCGTGGTTGACAGTGCAACCGTCTTCTGCAGCCTCGACTGCCACGAAACAGCTCCCCCTGCATATGTCATTACATACCCGGATGTAGACCGGCTGGTATCCACATAAGCCAACATGCCCGAATCGATAAAACCGTCAAGTTGAGGTTTTCCGGAGCTGAATCGGAGACCCATATTTAAAGTGCCCTTCAAATACCAGAGTATCCATTTGACCGCATTCCAGTGCTCCTTGCCAGGATTGCTCATAAACCGGCTCACCACTCCGACTGCGTATCCTATATCCGGTCGGGTACACACCATTGCGTACATTAAGCTCCCGACGGCAGAGGCATATGGAACCTTCATCATATCCACCTTCTCTGCTTTCGTCTTCGGGCTTTTCTTACCGGATAACCTGCAGTTTGTCGGAAGTGTCGATCCGACCGGTTTCGCATCTGACATGTTGAACCGCTGAAGCACCTTTGTCACGTATTTCTCCTGTGACAGCCACAGTTGCTTCGTTGGCCGGTTCCGGACAATATGCATCCCCAGCATCTATCTTGCCGGACCCAAGTCTTTCATCGCGAAGGTTCGGTTGAGAGCCTTCTTTAGCATCCGTATTTTGGCTTGGTCCCGTCCGACGATCAACATGTCGTCCACGTACAGAAGGAGTATCAGGAAGTCGCCTCCTTCGAACTTCTTCACAAACACGCAGTGATCGGCCTGCGTCTTGTGGTACCCTTGATTGGTCATGAAGGAGTCGAACTTCCGGTACCATTGTCGGGGAGCCTGCTTCAGTCCCTACAGGCTCTTCTTCAACCGGCATACCAGGTGCTCCTTCCCCTTCTCCATGAATCCTTCCGGTTGCTGCATGTAGATCTCCTCTTCGAGGTCACCGTGGGGGCCCTTCTCTCTCTTAGAGGATATCTCCGTCTTTGGGCTTCGGTAACCGGCTCCTCCATTTGCTCTTCATCCGAATCCGATTCGGGGTCTTGGCCGGTTCCGGTTTCAGCTTCCTCTACTTCTTCTTCTGCCGGTTCGGTATCCTCACCGTAACCGGCTGGTTCCTCGAGTGCTAACCGGCCTCTTACCGGTTGGGTCTGCTCATCGTAGAATTGATCCCTACCGGTCGACTCGGAGTTCATTATCTTCTTCTCCGACTCCCAGTCGGCGAGCCTCTTGTCCTCCATGAAGATAATATCTCAACTCCAGAATACCTTCTTGTCGACCAGGTCCCACACTCGATGGCCGAACTCATCATCGCCGTAACTGAGGAATATGCATGGCCGGGTCTTTGGATCTAACTTTCCTCTCCAGTCCTTAGCTACATGCACGTACGCGAGACACCCGAATACCTTCAAATGCCGGTAGGACACTTCCTTACCGGTCCAGACTCTCTGTGGCGTGTCTCCGTCCAAGGGTACTGAGGGTGATCTGTTTATTGTATATGTCACCATCGACAGTGCCTCAGCCCAAAACTTCTTGGGTAGTTTTGCATGAGCCAACATACTCAGGACCCTCTCCACTATGGTCCAGTTCATCCTCTCGGCCAGCCTGTTTAGTTCCGGAGTCTTCGGCACGGTAAATTCGAGCCGGATTCCCTTCGAGCGACAGTACTCCTTGAACTGCCCCCGGTATTCACCTCCGTTATCTGCTCGAACCGCCTTCAGCTTCTGGTCTGTTTCTCTTTCCACTCTCACGTGGAGCTCTTTGAAGACGGATAGCACCCGATCCTTCGTCTTCAATGGTGTGGCCCACAACTTCCAGTTGTGGTCATCTATGAACGTCACGAAGTACTGCGATCGTGCATGTGACTTCGTGTCCACTTGACATACATCAGTATGCACCGCCTCCAGTGGTGCATTACGTCTCATCGGTGGCCTTGTTCGGAAGGAGGTCCGGTTTTGTTTACTGGCCAGAAAATCAGTGCACTTCTCCAAGTGCACGTTCTTCACTGGAATGAGGTTGTCATCTACAAGCCTCTTCATCCCCTTCTCGCTCATGTGACACAGCCTTTTGTGCCACAGCTCACCGGCAGTGTCAGATGCCACGTTCACTTCCTCCGGACATAATCGGGCATTCATCAGGGACAACGTGTTTACCTTCCGGGCCTGAGCCACAATCAAGCGCCCTTTGCTGAACTTCATAACACCGTTCCGGATGCTACCCGTGTAGTCTTCATCATCTAGCCGACCGGCTGATATCAGGTTCAGAGGAACCTCCGGAACGTGTCGGACATCCTTCACCAGCAGCTTGCATCTGGTTGGTGTTGTCAACCACACATCTCCTATGCCGACAATTCGGCATGTACCTTCATTCCCCATCCGAACACAGTCGTGATCACCGACTGAGTAGGATGAGAAGCATTTCCGGTCCGGGGTAAGGTGGAACGACGCTTTGGAGTCGACCACCCAGGTCATCTCGTCACCAGCATGGTTTATCTCACTCTCCTCGGTGATGAGCATCAACTCTTCTTCACTTGCCGTGATTGCCGTAGTCCCCTTCCGGTCCATTCACCTCCGGTCTTTACCGTTCTAGTCCGGTGTCCGCTTCGAATCGGTACTGTCAGTTTCCTTGTCTTTTCAGAAATGCCGATAGTTCTTCTGGAAGTGTCCCGGCTTGCCGCAATAGAAGCAAGTAGGCCTCCCCCTTGACTTTGACCGTGTCCCGGACTTTTCCCAGTTCTGGGGACTACGGTTCCTTTGTCTTCCGCGTTCCAATTCGGTAAGGAGCGCTTTGGAGTCGGAGCTCGTATCCTTATCTTTCCAATGCGCCTCCTCATCTATCAAGCTCGACTTCACTCTTGCTAGGGATAACCGTTTCCCTTCCGACCCGGCGTTGCCCAAGATGACAACCAACGTCTCCCAGCTATCTGGGAAGGAACCGAGCAGGAGTAGTGCTAGTACCTCATCGGCAAGAGGTACTTCCAATGATGTTGCCTGGTGGATCAGCCCCTGGAAGGCATGCATGTGCTCCGCCATGCTGGAGCCATCTTGGTACCGGAGTCTTACTAGCTTCCCCAATACCGAAACCTGATTAACAGCATTTTTGTTTTGAAACATAATGCCAATCTTCTCCCAGAGCTCATGAGCCTTGCTCTCTTCATTGAAGTTGTTGTATAGGCTCATCTCGATGAAGCACTGTATGTACGTCGTTGTCTTCATGTGCATCACCTCCCATATCGTGGCGTCGATTTTGTCCGGTCTCTTGTCCCCGAATTGAACCGACAACCAAAGATCTTTAACCACGAGCATGTCCCTCACCTTCGACTTCCACACTGAATTGTTGGAGCCCGTGAGCTTGAACATGCCGCCCAACGATTCATCCATTTTCTGTGTCGTTTCGCTCTGATACCACTTTGACAGGAACTACACGCTCCGATGAACACCGCTCGGCCACAACCGAGCTTAGAATCAAAACACAAAAAAACGGGGAATGACTGCACTACACAATGGAGAGAAGAGAACACAGGATGTTAACGTGGAAAACCCAAACTAGGGAAAAAACCACGGCAGCCCACAGACTGCAAACTATCACTATGTCAGAATGTACAAATGGTAAAGCACCGAAGCAACGACCTCGAGCTTTCTATCTTCACCACAGGCGGCGGTTACTACAGAGGCAACGACATCTTCCTCTCTCTCACTCTCTCTGTACACAGTTGGACGCTCTAATCTTGCGCCAACAAGAATGACAACAACATCACAATGAAAGAGTTTGCCCTAAGTCATATTTATACTAATATGACTTTTCGGCTATTTACAAATATAGCCCCGATGGATTCGCAGAAAACATATTTACGAATATGTCCCTTCATCTAGTGAGCACTCTTCACTGAGCCTGCATCATCCGGCTCTTGCCGGGCACTTGTCATCCGGTTCTCACCGGGTCTTCACCATCCGGCTCTTGCCGGGTACTGCTCATCCGATTCTCACCGGGTCTTTACCGTCCGGATCTTGTCGGGTACTTCTCATCCGGTTCTCACCAGGTCTTCCATTGCTGGGTACTTCTCATCTTGTTCTCACTGGGTCTTCCGTTGCCGGGTACTACACATCCGGTTCTCACCGGGTCTTCCGTTGCTGGGTACTTCTCACTTCCCATCTAGAGGGAGCTGTTTCCTAACACATATTTACGGCCGGTCGTTTCTTGGAGCTTTTAACCGGACATTGATTACTGTAATGTCCTTCTTGCTGGCAATAGTAGCAGTACACTTTTCGGGTGTTGCTGGATTCGGCGTTCGCTGTGGTACCCAATTGAGGTCCTATTGGTGGTCGGTTAGGTGGTTGGCCTTAGTCCAGTTGGGTACTCGATGTGCCGTTGTCTGGCTGCCATTGGTGGTCCTCCTTTCTAGCATTCCATTTTTTGTTGAAGCGTTTTTTGTTCCGGTAACCCTGTCGGGGTCAGTTTTCATAAGTGCCTTGATCCTCCCTCCATTGGTTGTAACCGGGGGAGTGATCTCGGTTGTATCGCTCAAATTGATCACCGTTGTATTCCCGATAGGTATGTTGCCGGTCTCGGTCGTGAGCGTCTTTTCTGTCGTTGTGCCGGACATCTTGCGCCAGCCAGTAACACTCATCTCGCCGCCAGCGTTCTTCTTCCTCCTCCCGGTTACTCCAGGGTTCGATTTGCCTTACCGGTGCTGCTTGCCGGTTCAGCAAGTTATATTCGCATCGGTCCATTGTGTGCGCCCTGGAATGGCATAACATGCACTGTGTCCGCATGGTACATTTCATTGCCGAGTGCCCGGCATTGAGACAAGTCGTACATTGTATAGCTTGCCAAAAACGTAGGTCGTCTTCTGTCGGTAATGTACGTTGGAGTGCCCCCATTGTTAGCCACGAGCTTGTTTTCTCCATCTCCCTGACCCGTACTATGACTTGGTCGATTGTGCTCGTCCTGAAATCAATCATTGCGCACACCATATGCAGGGGTTCCTGGAGTGTTGCTAGGAATATTGCTTTAGCCTCTACTTCCAGTGTTGCCCGATTTAGCTGGTTGTGCATTCGCTGGAACCGGATTACGAATTGTTGAATGGTTTCCGTAGGTTCCTGCCGTATGGTGTAGAATAGGCCGACCATCTCCCGTTGATCCACCTCCTTGTTGAAGAACTGTAAAAATCTGGTTTTTAAGTCCTCAAACGTCGTGATGGTGCCGGGAGGGTGCATCAAGCGCCATCGCGCGGCTGGTCCTTCCAAGGTCATGTCCAACTCTGCAATCTTCGAGCGTTCTGCTTCGGCGGCAGTCAAGCGTTGCGAAACATGGTTTGCTTCCCATGTTTGTAGAAATGCATAGACATGAGCTTCTGCGTCTGGAACATCCCAGTACTTGGGATATTGGAACGACATGTTGTTTTGGTGTCGGAACACGAGTTGGTGGTGTCAGAGGTCTCCCCTCCTCTTCTTTCGGTGTCTCACGTGGCGGTGTCGGAAGTTGATCCACCACTTGCCGGTCTGGGGCTTTCAGTTCTGTAAACTCTGGTTCTGGTGTCGGCAAGGTATCTGAATGCTCGTCCTCTGGTCCGTCTGGGGTGTCGTGGCTACTACGGTAATTCGAATGGGCACTGCATTTGCCGTCCGAATCCGATTCGAAGGCCGAGAACGGTTCCGAAATGCCTCCCCCTATCGCTAGTGCCTGCAGAATGGATTCCGTGTCTCGGAGACTACTCAAGTTGCTTCGTTCATCCGGTTGGGAATTCTGCTGCCCATGGAGTGACACCATGGCCACTCGCCGGATTACTTTGGAAAATGACCGATCCACACGGATCTCTTCTGCCGCTTGCTGGAAAGCCTCTCGCTTTCGCAATCATTCGACAAGTCTTCTTGCTCGCTCCATAACCGGGTCATTTGTTGGTCTAGTCATCCATGCCCGCCGATGTTCGCTGCGTTTCTGCAGGAATCGTGGTCGCCAAAAACTGTGTTATCACTAGGGCCGGACAATGGCCTAACACAGGGTGACCCTTTGAGACACTTCACCAAAGGGATGTTGTGGTGAGATAAACTTACACCGAGCTATTAATGAAGCCCTAGTTGGTTACTAATCGGCAAGAGCATTGGTCACAATGAATGCATAAGATAGATTTCACTTAGCATAGAATGGTAATTAACTTGATTAAGATATAGAACAATAGCACTCTTATTAATTATCCGCTAATGATAGGCCGAGGTCGAAACCGTATGAGGAGGACCCGACTACGGAGAGCCGGATGATACAGACCCGGTATGAAGACTGGATGAGGAGTACCCGGCTACAGAGAGCCGGATAGTGCAGACCCGGTATGAACCGGATGAGGAGTACCCGGCTACGGAGAGCCGGATGGTGCAGACCCGGTATGAACCGGATGAGGAGTACCCGACTACGGAGAGCCGGATGATACAGACCCGGTATGAAGACTGGATGAGGAGTACCCGGCTACGGAGAGCCGGATGGTGCAGACCCGGTATGAACCGGATGAGGAGTACCCGGCTACGGAGAGCCGGATGGTGCAGACCCGGTATGAACCGGATGAGGAGTACCCGGCTATGGAGAGCCGGATGGTACAGACCCGATGAGAACCGGATGAAGAGACATACTCGTAAATATGTTTCTGAGAGTCCATCGAGGCTATATTTGTAAATAGCCGAAAAGTCATATTAGTATAAATATGACTTAGGGCAAACTTTTAGTTAGAGTCGTTGTTATTATTTCTTGTCTGCGTGAGATCAGAGCATGTAACAGTGTACAGAGAGAGAGAGAGAAAGAGGTCGCTGCCTTTGTTGTAACCGCCGCCTGTGGCGAAGATCGTGAGCATGAGGTCGTTGCCTCCGTGTACTCACTGTTGTACATACTAACCTAGTGATAGTTTGCAACCTATGGGCTGCCGTGGTTTTTTCCCTAGTTTGGGGTTTTCCACATTAAACATCCTGCGTACTCTTCTCTTCCATTGTGTCGTTCTTTATTTCCCGTTTTCTGTGCATAAATCTAAGCTTGGTTGTGGCCGAGCATTGAGCATAAGGAACGATTAGTTCCCGTCAAGTGGTATCAGAGCGAACGACAAAGAAAATCGACGAATCGTTTGGCGGCATGTTCAAGCTCACCGGCTCCAACTATTCAGTGTGGAAGTCGAAGATGAGGGACATGCTCGTGGTTAAAGACCTCTGGCTGCCGGTTCAGTTCGGGGACAAGAGACCGGACAAAATCGACACCGCGATATGGGAGGTGATGTACATGAAGACAACGGCGTACATACGGTGCTTCATCGACATGAGCCTATACAACAACTTCAATGAAGAGAGCAAGGCTCTTGAGCTCTGGGAGAAGATCGGCAAGAGTAAAGTCGAGCTTGCTAAATGAGGAGGCGCGTCGGAAAAATAAAGATACGAGCTCTGACTCCAAAGCGCTCCTTACCGAATCAGAACGCGGAAGACATAGAAACGGTAGTCCCCAGAACCGGGAGAGTCGGCGACACGGTCAAAGTCAAGGGGGAGGCCCACTTGCTTCTATTGCGGCAAGCCGGGACACTTCCAAAAGAACTATCGGCATTTCCGAAAAGATAAGGAGACCGATGGTACTGATTCGAAGCGGACCCCGGACTGGAACGGTAAAGACCGGAGGGGGCCGGACCGGAAGGAAACGACGGCAATCGTGGCAAGTGAAGAAGAGTTGATGCTCATCATCGAGGAGAGTGAGATAAACCTTGCCGGCGACGAGATGACCTGGGTAGTAGACTCCGCAGCATCGTTCCACCTTACCCCGGATCGGAAATGCTTCTAATCCTACTCAGTCGGTGATCACGGTTGTGTCCGGATGGGGAATGAAGGTACATGCCGAATTGTCGGCATAGGAGACGTGTGGCTGTCAACTCCAACCGGATGCAAGTTGCTGCTGAAGGATGTCCGACACGTTCCGGAGGTTCGTCTGAACCTGATATCAGCTGGTCGGCTAGACGATGAAGGCTACACGGGTAGCATCCGAAACGGTGTCATGAAGTTCAGCAAAGGGAGCCTAATTGTGGCTCGGGCCCGAAAGGTCAACACTCTGTACCTGATGAATGCCCGGTTATGTCCGGAAGAAGTGAACATGGCATCCGACACTCCCGGTGAGCTGTGGCACAAGAGGCTGTGTCATATGAGCGAGAAGGGGATGAAGAGGCTTGCAGACGACAACCTCATTCTAGTGAAGAACGTGCACTTAGAGAAGTGCACTGATTGTCTAGCCGGTAAGCAAAACCGGACCTCCTTCCGACCAAGGCCACCGATGAGACGTGATGCACCACTGGAGTTGGTGCATACGGATGTGTGTCAAGTAGACACGAAGTCACATGCCGGAGCGCAGTACTTCGTGACGATCATAGATGACCACAACCAGAAGCTGTGGGCCACACCGTTGAAGACGAAGGATCAGGTGTTATCCGTCTTCAAAGAGCTCCACGCGAGAGTGGAAAGAGAAACCGGCCGGAAGCTGAAGGCGGTTCGAGCAGATAACAAAGGAGAATATCGGGGGCAGTTCGAGGAGTACTCCCGCTCAAAGGGAATTCGGCTCGAATTTACCGTGCCAAAGACGCCGGAACTAAACGGACAAGCCGAGAGGATGAACCGAACCATAATGGAGAGGGTGCGGAGTATGCTAGCGCATGCAAAACTACCCAAGAAGTTTTGGGCTGAGGCACTGTCGACGGCAACATATTTGATAAACAAATCACCCTCAGTACCCTTGGACGGAGACACGCCACAGAGAGTATTGACCGGTAAGGAAGTATCCTACTAGCATCTGAAGGTGTTCGGGTGTCTCGCGTACGTGCATGTAGCTAAGGACCGGAGAGGAAAGTTAGATCCAAAGCCCCGGCCATGCATATTCCTCGGTTACGGTGACGATGAGTTCGGCTACCGAGTGTGGGACCTAGTCAACAAGAAGGTATTCCGGAGTCGAGATATTATCTTCATGGAGAACAACACGCTCGCCGACTGGGAGTCGGAGAAGAAGATAATGAACTCCGAGTCAACCGGTAAGGATCGACTCTACGATGAGCAGACCCAACCGGCAAGAGACCGGTTAGCACTCGAGGGACCAACCGGTTACGGTGAGGATACCGAACAGGCTGAAGAAGAAGTAGAGGAAGTTGAAACCGGAACCGGCCAAGACCTCGAATCGGATTCGGATGAAGAGCAAATGGATGAGCCGGTCACCGAAGCCCAGAGACGGAGATATCCTCTCAGAGAGAGAAGGGCCCCCCGGAGATTTCCGGATGCAAAGCATGTTCTGCTGACCGATGAGGGGGAGCCGGAAAGCCTCGAAGAAGCAAAGGAAGACGCCCACAGCCAAAAATGGTTAAGTGCCATGTAGGATGAGATGGATTCCCTGCATGAGAACCATACGTACGAATTGGTGGAGTTGCCGAAAGGAAAGCGGGCACTCCGAAACAAGTGGGTGTACAAGTTGAAACCGGGCGATGCCGGCAACCCCCCGAGATACAAAGCGAGGATCGTGGTGAAGGGGTTCCAGCAGAAGAAGCTCGTGGACTTCGACGAGATATTTGCCCCGGTAGTAACGATGACCTCCATCTGGACGGTGCTGAGTATAGCGGCAAGCATGGACCTCGAGGTAGAGCAGCTAGACGTGAAGACGACATTCCTTCACGGTGACCTCGAAGAAGAGATCTACATGCAACAACTGGAAGGATTCGTGGAGAAAGGGAAGGAGCACCTGGTTTGCCGGCTGAAGAAGAGCCTCTACGGGTTAAAGTAGGCCTCCCGGCAATGGTACCGGAAGTTCAACTCCTTCATGACCGATCAAGGGTACCACAAGACGCAGGCCGACCACTACGTGTTTGTGAAGAAGTTTGAAGGAGGCGACTTCCTGATACTCCTTCTGTACGTGGACGACATGTTGATCGTTGGACGGGACCAAGTCAAAATACGGATGCTGAAGAAGGCTCTCAACCGGACCTTCTCAATGAAAGACTTGGGTCCGGCAAGACAGATGTTGGAGATGCACATCATTCGGGACCGGTCAGCGAAGCAATTATGGCTGTCACAGGAGAAGTACATGACAAAGGTGCTTCACCGGTTCAACATGTCAGATGCGAAACCGGTCGGATCGACACTTCCGGCAAACTGCAAGCTATCCGGTAAGCAAAGCCAGAAGACGAAAGCAGAGAAGGCGGATATGATGAAGATTCCATATGCCTCTACCGTCGGGAGCTTGATGTATGCAATGGTTTGTACCCGACCGGATATAGGATACGCAGTCGGAGTGGTGAGCCGGTTTATGAGCAATCCCGGCAAGGAGCACTGGAACGCAGTCAAATGGATACTCCGGTATTTGAAGGGCACTTCAAATATGTGTCTCCGATTCGGCTCCGGAAAACCTCAACCTGACGGTTTCACCGATTCGGACATGTCGGCTGATGTGGATACCAGCCAGTCTACATCCGGGTATGTAATGACATATGCAGGAGGAGTTGTTTCGTGGCAGTCGAGGCTGTAGAAGACGGTTGCATTATCAACCACAGAGGCGGAGTACATGGCAGTTGTGGAAGCCGGCAAGGAAATATTATGGATGAAGGACTTCATCGGAGAGCTCGGTATCCCGCAAGAGGAATACCGACTCTATTGCGACAGTCAAAGTACCATCCACCTTGCTAAGAATGCGGCCTACCATTCCCGGACGAAGCATATCCAACGGAGGTATCACTGGATCCGGGAAAGAGTAGATGACCAGGAGTTCGCGCTGATGAAGATCCACACGGCCGAGAACAGGTCAGATATGCTGACCAAAGTGCTGACACCCGACAAGCTGGACGCATGCTGGAAGAGGATCGGACTGGTAAGACACCCCATGCCGGAGTGAAGGGGGAGTTTGTTGGGAGACAGGTCCCTCCGGATGGAAAGGGAGAAGAACAGTACCGATGACCAAACTCCGAAACCGTATGAGGAGGACCCGGCTACGGAGAGCCGGATGATACAGACCCGGTATGAAGACTGGATGAGAAGTACCCGGTTACGGAGAGCCGGATGGTGCAGACCCGGTATGAACCGGATGAGGAGTGCTCGGCTACGGAGAGTCGGATGATACAGACCCGGTATGAAGACCGGATGAGGAGTACCCGGCTACGGAGAGCCGGATGGTGCAGACCTGGTATGAACCAGATGAGGAGTACCCGGCTATGGAGAGCCGGATGGTGCAGACCCGGTACGAACCGGATGAGGAGTACCCGGCTACGGAGAGCCGGATGGTGCAGACCCGGTATGAACCGGATGAGGAGTACCCGGCTATGGAGAGCCGGATGGTACAGACCCGGTGAGAACCGGATGAAGAGACATACTCGTAAATATGTTTCTAAGAGTCCATCGAGGCTATATTTGTAAATAGCCGAAAAGTCATATTAGTATAAATATGACTTAGGGCAAACTTTTAGTTAGAGTCGTTGTTATTATTTCTTGTCTGCGTGAGATCAGAGCATGTAACAGTGTACAGAGAGAGAGAGAGAGAGAAAGAGGTCGATGCCTCTGTTGTAACCGCCGCCTTTGGCGAAGATCGTGAGATCGAGGTCGTTGCCTCCGTGAACTCACTGTTGTACATACTAACCTAGTGATAGTTTGCAGCCTGTGGGCTGCCGTGGTTTTTTCCCTAGTTTGGGGTTTTCCACGTTAAACATCTTGCGTACTCTTCTCTTCCATTGTGTCGTTCTTTATTTCCCGTTTTCTGTGCATAAATCTAAGCTTGGTTGTGGCCGAGCGTTGAGCATAAGGAACGATTAGTTCCCGTCAAGAGCTTTTGTAATTTGACTGAACGCTCTGTTCACTATCCGATTCCGACTCTAAGGTCGAGAATGTCTCCGTTGCCTTCGGCAAGCGTCCGCAATCACGATTTTGCCTCTTGTAGGCTCGTTAGACTACTTTCCTCGTCGAAAAGTTGTTGTTTTTGGAACCGAAGTGCTTCTTCTGCGACCCTTCGAAGCACTCTGGGAAAAGACTGATCCTGTCGGATCTCCTCGGCTGCTTGCTGGAAGGCTTCCCACCTTTGCTGCCTTTTGGCTAGTCTTCTTCCTCGTTTGGTGACTTGGTCGTTAGTCGGTTGAGACATCCATGCCCCAGTGTTCTCTGCTCACTGCAGGAATCGTAGTCACCAAAATCTGTGTTATCCTTTAGGCTGGACAAGCCCTAACATAGGGTGTCCCTATGGAACACTTCACCAAAGGGTGGTACAGTGAGATATGGATGGACCGTGGTATCAAATGGGTCTTAACCGGTTACTAACCGGCACTCTTAATGATCGTAACACACACGTAAGATTAATTATATTAAGCACAGGACGGTAACCAAATAGACACTAAACAATATGTAAAATAGCAGTGCTTCTATTAATTATCCGTCTCTAATTACATTCTTGTCGGGTCCTTTTATAGGTCTCCAGTTGAGTTACAAACCGGTGCCAACCGGCAACCGGCAACGATCCGGTCCGGATCCGAATCGGCATACCGATTTTGGTCCGTCCACCCGCTTCTGAAAATAACATAATATTTATTAATTACAACTCCCTATCCCTAATTAAATACTCCTTTCACATTCTGGACTCTAACCGGCCCTTTGGTCTTGCCGACCAACAGATACCAAGTTCTTTGTAATTATCGGGACATGCAGCATGTTTCGCATCACCCCCTTTTTGTCCGACATGGCTGAGTGGTACATCACCCACGTGTTTGATGGGATGTACGGTGTTGTCGTTGGTCTCGACAACTCGTGATTGTTTCGGTTTTCCAAGCTTGAGAACCATTCCACATGGTTCATCATGTAATTTGACTCTCTAGAATCTACGTACCAGACCTCCTCTGGATTCATGCTACGTACTCCCATCTGGTTTGCCTTGTGCTTCATCACCAGTGCGGAGTCCGTTTTAGCTTGATCTCCTTTTCCGGCGTAGTGCAATCGGCGACACCTATCTACATCACTCCAGCTCAATCTGTCTCTATCGAAATCAGAGCACTTTTTCGAACACGTGCTCTTTGTGTGGCCCTTCTGGCCACAGCACCAGTAGTCTATAGCAGCCCTTCCTTGCCAGCTTCTGGCGCCGCCTTCACTCCCCTTGCTAGTGGAGCGTTCGGAACTACTATCGGCATTTCTATTATGCCTCTGGTTCTGCTCTTGTCGGCCGCCTTCATTGCGTGCCGACTTGCATCGTCCACCACAACCACAGGGCCGGTCCGCCTCCGTGTACAACATCTTGTTGTCGATGTCCGTTCTCATTGATGCACCCGCGTGGTTCTCTTCAATGAGTATCATCGACTGCACCTCGAAAAACGAAGACAAACTCTCCCTCGTGCAGATTGCCATTCAGAATGCTCCGAACTTCGACGCCAACCCACCAAGGAAAACTTGCACCATTTCGTCCTCCTCAATGGTCACGTTGATGGAGGTGAGGGAGTCACAGATCTCCTTAATTCGGGCTGTGTAATCGGCCACAGATTGATCTTTCTACCAAACATTGTTGAGCTCCTACCTAAGTTGCAGCTTCTTGGCAGTTGTGCTAGTGGCGAAAATCCTTTTGAGATTTTCCCATGCATCCTTTGGTGTCTTGGCATCCCGGATATAGCTGAGTAGTTTATCTCCGACATTGGATGCGAAGCAGTACATAACTCTGCTTGCCGCCTGTTCCCAAGCTGAAAAGTCCCTGTGTACCGCATTCGGTGCTGCATCATTAGCTCCTTCGACATAGCTCCAATATCTGTGTCCGGGGAGATATTGGTGCATCTTGTATGACTAAGATGCATAGTTGCTTCTGTCGAGCTTCTTTGTCAAAAGCGAGCTGCCCATGCCTCTATCCATGTTCCTGTTGTTTCGTAAGAAGGAAAGTCTATGTGTGGTCTTTTCTTTTCAGTCGACTGCAGGATTCTCAACCCTCGCACTTTGATACCATGTAAAAAGATACATGTGGAAGTGTATGTGACACACCAAGTATCGTCGGTTATCCAAAAAGCAACAGTTAGGTATACGCAGAGAATGGAGATACACAGTGTGAGAGAGAGACTGAGTGGAGCAAACAACAAAATGATTCTATTGCAAAAAACTCAGTACATACAATGTGCTCAATGAGCACTATTTATACAAGTCCTCAAAGGGTTGACAAGTACTTCAATGCTCATAAATGAGCTACTGACACTAACACCTAAAATATTCTTACGAGGAATATTGGTCCTAACGGCTTGTCGGCACCCTGCTGATCCGGCTCAGCTTCTTTAGCCAATCCAAGCCTAACCAATCGGTTTCCAGCTTCTTCAGCTGATCCGGGCCTAATTGATTGGTTTCCATCCGATCCGGTTCTCGGCTTCTTTAGCCGATCTAGCCCAAGTTGAGATTGCTCGCTCAACAATGATGAATGTGAGGGTGAACTCTACCCTATAGATTGTGAACTTATGGGTTGGTATCATGCGCTCTGGTCATTGGGCGGACCCATCTGTCATGCAGAGTTTGACGTCCAAAAGGGGCATCTTTGGGCTACTCCACTTCCACCAACAATTGTAGTTGACAATGCCTACTCTTGTCCCCATGTCTTTGATAGCGACACAGAGAGGTAGGGTGAAGCTAGTGTCCTCGCTTTTGAAGTGTGCTCCACATGTGTCGATGGGGGTTTCCTCTAGTTGTTGGTGAAATATGTTGGCATTAAGGATGTTGGATTGGACTTGTTCCCCATAACCAACCGAGCAACCACCGTTGAGGCGTCGGAGGATGTCAAACCACGGTTGGATGTTGAGTTTGAGTAAAATTCCACTTTTTTGGAGAGTATGGCCCATAGGTTTCTAATGTCACTCATGGGGTTGTGCAAGTAGTCATACACTTCACGAAGCGTGAGTTGCACTTTGAGAGTTAATGGTTGTTGGAGCAACATGACATTGACTTCCTATGGGAGGTGAAGTTATTGTTCCATTTGGTGTGTAGGTGATGGGGAGTATCCTTGTAGGGTGAGGAGGTGGGTTAATCCAATCATCCAGTTGGTCAAAGCTTAGGCTAGGTAGACTAGGTGGGCCTCAGATCTCCTCTTGTCAGATAAGCTCAACATACTCCTCCACTCTTTGTTTCTCCTCGAGAGGATTTGGGTAGGTTGTGAGGTGTTGTGGTAACTCTACATTGGGGTTTGTGGTGGTTACTTCAGCTTCGAGTTTTGTTGAGAAGATCTCTTTGAGGTAGTGTTCTTCGGTTTGCGTTTCCTCTGAACGGTCATGGGTGCCCCTTTTTTCCAAAAAAGGAGCTAGTTTCCCATTAGTTAGTGTTGGGAAATCAGTCTCTCCAGATGGGACCCGGTGATGAATGAAGAGGACTCGATGAGAACCGGAAGAGATCCGGAAACCGGAGGAGACCCGGTGAGAACCGGAAGAGAGACATATTTGTAAATATGTCTTGAGCAAGCCTATTGAGGCTATATTTGTAAATACCCCTAAGTTCATATAAGTATAAATATGACTTAGGGAAATCACTTTGGTGTGTGGTGTTATTGTTGGTTGTATATTGTTGTACAGAGCGAGAGCGATAGAGAGAGAGTGTGAGATACAGAGAAATACTCTGTTATAACCGCCAGTTAGCAAAGAAACAGAGCTCAAGGTCGTTGCCTCCAAGTCTCTGATTGTACCCTCTTTTTTCCCCTTCATAGTGATAGTTGGAGTCTGTGGGCTTCCGTGGTTTTTTTCCCATTCAAGGTTTTCCACGTAAACATCTTGTGTACTCTTTTTTTGTGTGTGTATGACCAATCCCATTCCTGTGTTGCACTATTATCAAAGCAATTCAAGACTCGATCGTGGCCGAGCAGTATTCAGTGTTATTGCTCACAAATTGGTATAAGAGCGAACAACCTAGGAAATGGAAGAATCATTCGGCGGCATGTTCAAGCTCACCGGTTCCAACTACTGAGTGTGGAAGTCGAAGATGAGGGATATGATTGTGGTTAAAGATCTTTGGTTTCCGGTTCAGTTCGGGGACAAGAGACCGGATAAGATCAACGCGACAGTGTGGGAGGTGATGCACATGAAGACAACGGCATACATCTAGTGCTTCATTGACATGAGCCTGTACAACAACTTCAATGAAGAGAGCAAGGCTCATGAACTCTGGGAGAAGATCAGCATCATGTTCAAGAACAAGAATGTTGTTAATCGGGTTTCGGTATTCTGAAAGCTAGTGAGGCTTCGATACCAGGATGACTCCAGTATGGCGGAGCACATGAATGCCTTCCAAGGGCTGATACATCAAGCAACCTCGTTGGAAGTACCTCTCTCTAATGAGGTACTCACATTGCTCTTGCTCGGTTCCCTCCCAAATAGTCAGGAGACGTTAGTTGTCGCGTTGGGCAACACCGGGCTGGAAGGAAAACAATTGTCCCTAGCAAGGGTAAAATCAAGCTTGCTAGATGAAGAAGCTCGCCGGAAGGAGCTGGAGTCCGGAACCGATCCGAAGGCCTTGGTCACGGAAGATGACCACAACCGGGGAAGAGGCCAGTATCGGAGTCCCCAAAACCGGGACAAATTGGGGACGAGGTCGAAGTCAAGAGGGAGGCCCACGTGCTTCTATTGCGGGAAGTCGGGGCACTTCCAGAAGAACTGTTGGCATTTCTAGAAGGAGAAAGAAACCGGCACTACTGATTCGAAGAAGAGTTCGGACCAAAACAGTTAAGACCGGAGAGGCCCAGATCGGAAGGGAATGTCGGCAATCGCGACAAGTGAAGAAGAACTGATGCTCATTACCGAAGAGAATGAGTTAAACCTTGTAGGCGATGAGACTACGTGAGTTGTCAATTTCGGAGCATCGTTCCACCTAACACCGGATCGAAAATGCTTCTCATCCTACACAGCGGGTGATCATGGTTGTGTCCGGATGGGGAATGAAGGTACATGCCGAATTATCAGCATAGGAAATGTGTTGTTGACGACATCAACTGGATGCAAATTGTTGCTGAAGGATGTCTGACACGTTCCGAAGGTTCGACTGAACCTGATATCAGCCGGTTGGCTAGATGATGAAGGCTTACACGGGTAGCATTCGGAACGAAGTTATGAAGTTTAGCAAGGGAAGCTTGATAGTGGCTCGAGCCTGGAAGAACAACACACTGCACTTGATGAATGCCCGGATATGCCGGGAAGAAGTGAACGTAGCATCCGACACTGCCAGTGAGCTATGACACAAAAGACTGTGTCACATGAATGAGAAGGGGATGAAGAGGCTTGCCAAAGACAATCTTATTCCGGTGAAGGATGTGCAACTTGAGAAGTGCATTGATTGCTTGGCCAGCAAGCAAAACCGAACCTCCTTCCGGTCAAAACCAGTGATGAGATGAAATGCACCACTGGAGTTGGTGCATACCAATGTGTGTCAAGTGGACACGAAGTCACATGCCGGATCGTAGTATTTCGTGACGTTCATATATGACCACAACTGGAAGCTGTGGGTCTCACCATTGAAGACAAAGGATCAAGTGCTATTTGTCTTCAAGGAGCTCCACGCGAGAGTAGAAAGAGAAACCAGCTGGAAGCTGAAGGTGGTTCGAGCAGATAACGAAGGAGAATCCCGTTTGAGGAGTACTGTCGGTCGAAGGGAATCCAGCTCGAGTTTACTATGCCGAAGACGCCAAAACTAAACAGGTTGGCCGAAAGGATGAACTGGACCATAATGGAGAGAGTCTGGAGCATGCTCACACATGCCAAGTTACCCAAGACGTTTTGGGTTGAGGCGCTAACGATGGAGACCTATGTGATAAACAGATCACCCTCAATCCCCCTGGGAGGAGACTCACCTCAGAAAGTATGGACCGGTAAAGATGTATCTTACCGGCATCTAAAGGTGTTCGGGTGTCTCGCATATGTGCATGTTGCAAAGGACAAGAGAGCAAAGCTAGATCCGAAGTCCAGGCCATGCATATTCCTTGGATACGGCGATGATGAGTTTGGTTATCGGGTGTGGGATCTGGTCGACAAGAAGGTGTTCCGAAGTCGGGACATGGTCTTCATGGAAGACAAGACCATTGCTGATTGGGAGTCAGAGAAGAAGGTGATGAACTCCGGATCATTCAATGAAAACCGGCTTGACGACACAAGGACATACCCGGTTGAAAACCGGATGCTAGCCGGTAACCGGATGACACTCGACGAACCGGCCGGATATGGACAAGAAACCCAACCGACCGAAGAAGAAGAAGAAGACGCCGGAACCGGACAAGATCCCGAATCAGATGAGGATGAGGAACAAACGGAGGAACCAGCAGTCAGAAACCAAGGACGGAGATATCCTATCCGAGAGAGAAGAGTCCCCCAGAGATTTCCGGGTGCAGAGCATGTGTTGTTAACCGATGAGGGGGAGCCGGAAAGCCTCGAAGAAGCAAAGAGAGACATCCACAACCGCAAGTGGTTGAGTGCCATGCAGGATGAGATGGATTCCTTGCATGAGAAACACGTATGAATTGATAGAGTTGCCGAAAGGAAAGAGGGCACTCCGAAACAAGTGGGTGTACAAGCTGAAACCGGGAGATGCCGAAAACCCACCGAGATACAAAGCCTGGATCTTGGTGAAGGGGTTCCAGTAGAAGAAAGGAGTGGATTTCGATGAGATCTTTGCCCCGGTAGCAAAGATGACATCCATCCGGACAGTATTGGGCATAGCGGCAAGCATGGACCTCGAGGTAGAGCAACTAGACGTGAAGACGGCGTTCCTCCATGGCGACCTCGAAGAAGAGATCTACATGCATCAACCGGAAGGATTTGAGAGGAAAGGGAAGGAGCAACTACGTGTGCCGGCTGAAGAAGAGCCTATACGGACTGAAGCAAACTCCCCGGCAATGGTACCGGAAGTTCGACTCCTCCATGACCAACCAAGGGTACCACAAAACGCAAGCCAATCACTGCGTGTTTGTGAAGAAATTTGACAGAGGAGATTTCCTGATACTCCTCCTATATGTGGATGATATGTTGATCGTTGGAGGAGACCAAGGCAAGATTCGGATGCTGAAGAAGGCTCTAAACGGGACCTTCTCAATGAAAGACTTGGGGCCGGCAAGACAGATATTGGGAGTGCACATCATCCGGGACCGGTCGAAGAAGTTGGTGTGGTTGTCACAAGAGAAGTATGTGACAAAGGTGCTTCAATGGTTCAACATGTCGGAGGCGAAACCGGTCGGATCGACACTTCCGGCAAACTGCAAGCTATCTAGATGACAAAGCCCGAGGACAAAGGCAGAGAAGATGGATATGATGAAGATACCATATGCCTCTACATCGGGATCTTGATGAACGCGATGGTATGTACCCGGCCGGATATCGGATATGTAGTCGGAGTGGTGAGCCGGTTCATGAGAAAGCCTGGAAGAGAGCACTCCAGTATCTGAAGGCACCTCGAGTATGTGCCTCCGGTTTGGCTCCGGAAAACCCCAACTCGATGGTTTCACGGATTTGGATATGTCGGTTGATGCAGATACTAGCAAGTCAACATCCTGATATGTCATGACTTATGCAGGGGGAGTTGTTTCGTGGCAGTCGAGGCTGCAAAAGATGGTTCCATTGTCAACCACGGGGGCAGAGTACATGGCAGCTGTAGAAGCCGACATGGGGATAATCTGGATGAAGGACTTAATCGGAGAGCTAGGGATCCAACAGGAGGAATACCGGCTCTACTGCGATAATCAAAGCGCCATCCACCTTGCAAAGAACGCGGGCTACCATTCCCGGACGAAACATATCCAGTAGAGGTACCACTAGATCCGGGAGAGAGTAGAAGATCAAGAGTTCTGGCTAACGAAGATCCACACGGAGGAGAACGGGTCGGATATGCTGACCAAGGTGTTGACAACCGACAAGTTGGATGCGTGCCGAAAGCAGATTGGGCTGACGAGACATCCCATGCCAGAGTGAAGGGGGAGATTGTTGGGAAATCGGTCTCTCCGGATGGGACCTGATGATGAATGAAGAGGACCCGGTGAGAACCGGAGGAGACCCGGTGAGTACCGGAAGAGAGACATATTTGTAAATATGTCTTGAGCAAGCCTATTGAGGCTATATTTGTAAATACCCCTAAGTTCATATAAGTATAAATATGACTTAGGGCAATCACTTTGATGTGTGGTGTTATTGTTGGTTGTATATTGTTGTACAAGGCGAGAGCGATAGAGAGAGAGTGTGAGATACAGAGAAATACTCTGTTGTAACTACCAGTTAGCGAAGAAATAGAGCTTGAGGTAGTTGCCTCCAAGTCTCTAATTGTACCCTCTTTTTTCCCCTTCATAGTGATACTTGGAATCTATGGGCTCCCATGGTTTTTTTCCCATTCAAGGTTTTCCACATAAACATCCTGTGTACTCTTTTTTTTTGTGTGTACGAACATTCCCATTCCTGTGTTGCACTATTATCAAAGCAATTCAAGACTCGGTCGTGGCCGAGCAATATTCAGCATTATTCCTCACAGTTAGGTGAAAGTTTTACAGGAAGGCTATACAAGGTGGCTTATATATATATATATCAGGGAATCACCCCCCAGACAATTTCCAAAATATGAGAAAACAACTATGGCTACGTACATATCTTCTCATATTTTCTACTTAATGTAAGTAGGTACCTAGAGCTATAAACATATTTTCCAATCCAACACCGGCCAGCACAAGCCCGGTCGTGGGTTTCCCTTGTTCTTGGTGCTTGAGGTTGTGCTTAATCCTTTGTGTGTGCGTGGTAACGTTGGCCTCGACGATTGAAGGAACTATTGATAGTAAATTTGTGCCTTTGATGTTATTTTTCTCGGGGCAATCCGACATGAGATGATCCCTACCACATGCTAGACAAGATGTTTCTCATCGAAACCAGTTGATGAGCTCTTGTGCTTGTTGATTGGGGGGGTTGATGTTGATTGTGCAGTGTTAGTGCCTTAGGGTGATTGTATTGTGGCTATTGTGCCATCCAATTACATAGTGTACATGATTAATATTCATCTCTCATTTACACTATCTTGTACACTTAAGACGAAAGTAATAATGACGACAATGTATTATTACCACCACTCTCAATACAAAGAGGTCTAGCACCAACAAGAGAGAGATTAGCATTTATTTACTAATCACTATCATTAATCTTTCTTAGCTCTTAATTACAATCTAGGATATAGAAGATGAGGCTTAGAGCTTTAATCACTAGGAGAATTCTTAAGAATTAGAAGAAACATAAAAGACACCACAAAGTGTGAGTGTGGTTGTTTCACACTAGGTTGCCCCTTGGCTTGAATTTCCTCTTATTTGGATTGTTCTATTTCCCTTTTAGTAGATTAGTTGCTAGGCGTTCCTTGTTGGTGTGCACTTGTTCACGACCAGTGAGCCACGTGTTTTGACATACCCCTTGATTTCGTTGTGGACTCCCAACCACTAATATCTTTGCTATATTTTATTCAATGTTGCATAGACTAAAAAGAAGGGAGTTTATGAACTCCTTTTTTTTTAACGAATAATTTTTATGCATTCGTATTCGTATTCATATGCATTCATGGGGAGGCCCCATGAATGCAAATATGTCAATCTATGGTCACATGGAAGCAACAGTCTGAATGGCAAACAATGGGATGGGCTCAAACATGTATCGATGTGTAAAGTTTTCCCATTCCACGAAGAGAGAAAAAGGTAGAGAGAGAAGAGAGAAGAGAGAAAGAAATATATTAACTTCTTCTAAGGCCAAAATTGGCCCATGATACAATTGGTTTACAACAAAATAAGGTATTTGCCCAATCATCAAAAATAAAATAAAATAAAAATAGAACTTAAGCTAAAAGAGTTCTGGTATTGTACAAAATGTGTTATGGTGTAACATATTCTATAAAGGAAATGACTTTGTACTAGGCCTGCTTTCATTTCCATCCAAGTCTCTCGAAAAAAAGTGGGAGGTCAAAGGGTTTCGATGTGGGTGTGACCCATGGTCTCGATGTAGAAGGTACCCCAGCCATGGCTTCTAGGCGGTGTAGCTAACATTCCCTTATTTTCTTAATTGCATCTACACCACGTCGAGTTGCTTTGAAACCCGGCATCCAAGGGCGTTTGGCTTTTCTTTGGTTTTCTGCTTCATCAAGGAAGAGGCCAAGTGGTGCAGGTGTGTCTACATGCAAAGAGAAGGTTCCAACTTCTCACCACTTTACATGCAAAGTGTCCAACTTTAGAGGAAGAGAAGGTTCCAACTTCTCTCCTAGTAGTTGGAATCATGATCCGAAAAATTTGGCACAAACCTCACAACAAATTCTTCTTGTTGATGGTGTAAGGTTATCGATGTGGTGATCCAAGGACTCATCAAAGGATTAATTAGAATAATAGACAACGAGATTATCTCGATTTTATTATGTATGGAGTGGCTTAGAAGGAGTAGATAAATGAAGAAGTTAGAGGTATAGGATTTGTGGGTAGAGGTTAGAGCATGTAAGAATGTTGTTTTGTCAAATCAAGGACATTATATACATAGGAATTTACTTGTTATGAGTATGAACCACACCTGTGTATGGTTGGTTGTTCATAGTTGCATGAAATAGTTCACTTATTCATAGTTATTTGAACAAAAAGCTCACATTTATGATTAGTCGTGTGCATACAGTGCTACTGGAATATAATGTTACTCTTACTCCTTCAGGCCGGACAATAACCTAACATAGGGTGTCTATAGAAGACACTTCACCAAAGGGTGTTACGGTGAAACAGAGTTAGACCGATGATTAATTAGACCTTAATCGGTTACTTAAGCAACATATCCTTAATCTTAATACACGTGTAAGATAGAAAGTAATTAGCACAGAATGGTAATCAATACACAAAGATAAGACAATAGAGCTTTATTAATTATCCGTCGTCATTTACAATGTAACCGGGCCTTTCTATAGATCACCGGCTCTGCATACAAAACAGTGCCAACCGGCACACTAATATGAACCGGTTCGGATCTAGATCAGCATACCGATTCCGGTCCGTCCGTTCACTTCTCTAAAATCTTACTTAATTACTTAATATCATAATAACAGCTTCCGATTATTCCTGCCCTTTCATATTCTGGACTGTCCTCCACTCCTTGCCGGCTGGCTAACACATGGCATGCTCGTGGGACAGTACCTTGTACGTCGAATCCCACTATCCGGCCTTCAATCCTCGTCTAAAATGTCCAGAATGCTTTGATCGAGGGGCTCTAAGGGTTCTTTGGGAGGCTGATCGGACTATTGTTGCTCCTCCTGCTGTTGCTGCTCCGTTGGCTGTGACCGTTGCTCCGGCTACTACTCCGTTGGTTGTTGTTGTGATTCCTACTGTTGCGCAGTCTCCGTCTCTTTTGGGTGTTGCTCCTCCGATGGCTGTTGCACTGCTCTCGGTGCCAGTGGTTGTTGCGGTGCTTCCTCCCTTGGCTGCTCCTCCTGAGTTACATCCGGTTGGCTTGTCCCTTCCTTGGCTCTATCCGTCCCTTGCTCCGACGATGGCTCTTCATCACTAAGATTGATTGTTGCCATGCTCTTCGTCGCCTCTTGTCGTAGCCTCTCCTTTTCGTAACTTTCAAACTGGATTTGGTTATCCAGCCGATCATCGTCCAGTTGTGCCACTAGTTGTCGGACCACCGTTATCTGTTCATCAGCCAACGCTACGAAGTCTCCACCAGTTCAACTTTCACGACAACAAAGTCTTCCTTTTCCAGCTTATAGAACTCATCGCCTTCTTTCTACCGGTTTTTCGTGTCCGCCCTCAACAACTGTAGCTCGGCAGCATGCTTCGCCCATTTTGACCACCATAATACTAAGTTGTCTTCAATCAAACACTTCGTTCGATTCTTCCATGCATGTACAATGCACCAGATCCGCTCCAGCCCCTTCTTTGATTTGTCTTCAGTGACCTGTCGGTCATCTTTCAACTGTTTGATCAAGTTCGCCGTCACCACCTCCTGGTCCTTGTAGCGCACCAGTGGATTCTGATACGTTGTATGCACTCTTTGTAAGACCATGGTAGCTTGTTCTGTTTCCGCCTGATGTTGCATCTGGAGTTCCATGCGTTCCTACGCCGGTTCAGCTCGTATGGTTTCCTTCTCAACCCGTTCTTCCTCTAGTGCCGTCTACGCTCATTGCACTTCATTCCAGAGCTCGAACATCTTCTCCTGCTGCCGGTCGCTGTCGATGATGAGCTTCTTGTATTCCGACTCAACATGTTTATAATCCCGGTGCAGGCGGTCAAACTCTTCTGTTTTCTGCTTCAGCTTTTGATTGATCTAGCCGCGAGCTCAGTCTTCCCTATCCTTTTGCTACCGAAGCTCTTCTTTGAGTCTCTCGATCTCTGTTTCCGCCATCCTTCAGAGTTTATCCTTCTCTTGCAACACTTTTTCTTTCTCTTCCTTAAGCCGGTCATAGGTTTGGTGTCCCTTCCATAGACTTTCTTCTGCTTGTCAGAGATTGTCAGCAGTCTTCCGTTGTTCCTCCTCCGCCGCCATTTTTAATTCTCTTTCCTTGGCCTGTAATTGTTGTCTACCTGGCCGGACTAGCCACAACACAGGTGTCTATCCGACACTTCTCCAAAGGGGTGGTAAGGATTGGATGCTAGGTTACACGCGTAAGGTGATTACACTAAGCACAGACGGTAAAACAATACAAAGACAAAGATAAACACGCAATAAGTATAATTGTATTACTTCCGTAAAGCATTTACAAATCATCGGATCCTTTTATAGGCATCCGGCAAGGTTACAATCGGTGCGCTTAGGCAACCGGCATCCGAATCGGTCCGGATCCGGATCAGTACAACTGTACCGGATCCGTCCCTCCGAATAATAAATATACTATTATTTACTTCCTATTATTCGATCCGACTCCGCCTTCCCACTTGTCCTTGCTCTTCTGACCGGCCAACACATGGCACGCCCGTGGGAAAGTGCCTTGCACTTCGAATCCACTCCCGGCCTCATTCTTCCTCCAAAATATCGAGCAAACCCCGCTCGAAGGTGTCAAGTGGTGCCTCTTCCTCCAATTCCTGTTCCTTGCCTGCCTGGTCTCCGACCTCCGGTTGGGTTGGCTGTTCCGTAAAAATTTGTTGCTCCGGCTCTGCTTGATTCTGTGGTGCCGATGCTTCCTCACCGCTCTGTCCGGGTTCTTCCTGTTCTTCCTCCGTTCCAGGCTTTGTTCTGTTACCAGTGTCGCTTTCTCCGGTCTCGACTGGTCGGTTCGGTGCGCCTTCTTCCTCTGCTCCGGTGTTTTCCGGTCTCAGCTCTTCTTCTTCCCCGGCATCGGTCTGCACCTGCTCTTCTTGATTTTCTTGGAACGGAAGTTCTTCTTCGGGTATTCCTTGTCGGGGTTGTTCGGTGTCGGTTGGTTCAGCTTCAGCCGGTCGCTCTCCCTCACTTATAGTGATTGGCGTCGTTCTTCCCTCGGCTTCCTGTCGTAACCGGTCCTGCTCGTATTTCTCCAACTCCAACTGAGTTGCGAGATGCCCGTCATCCAACCTCTCTACCAACCCTCGGATTTCTTTGAGATGTTCTTCCGCTAAAGCGTAGAAATCCTCCGACAACTTTCGTTGATGCTTGCCTGAGCTCGGGTACTCCAACATGACATGATGAGCTTGATCCGGTCAACCCCCGCTTTAGCATGCGCATAAGCTTCTTTCTTTTCCTTCCTTGCCCGTTTTATAATGTCGGCCATTATCTGAGCCTGGGCTTCGTAATCCGCTTTCTGCTTTTCATAGGCACTTTGCAGTTTGTTGATCGTGAAGGTCGATCTTTCCTTTTCTTCATTCTTGATCTTGGTCAGATCCACCTTTTCCCGCCTTAGTGCCTCTAATTCCTTCCTTCTCTCCGTCACTTGGGTTATTTCCGCCGACAATGCTTCCTTTTTGGCACTTACCTCGTCCATTGTCTTAGCCAGGTCTAATCGGGTCTCTTTGAGCTGTTCTTTCAGCTTCTCTATTTGCCGGTCGTAGTCTGCTGCTCGTTTCTTGTTGTCCAACTCGGCCTGCTTGTGATCTCGGTAGAGTCGGTCGAAGTCCTCCATCTTCTGCTTCAGGCATCGGCTTACCTGAGCTCTTAACCAGTCGTCCCGGTCCTTCTGTTGTCGGAGTTCTTCCTGCAGTCGCTCTATCTCCTGCTCGGCCTGTCGACGCAGTCGGTCCTTCTCCTTTTGCATCTTTTCTTTTTCTTCTTGTAGTCGGTCATTAGTGGCTCGGCCTTTCCAGAGGCCTTCTTCCATTCTTCGTCTGTCGTCCTCCACCGCTTCCCGCTGCTCCCTTTCTTTTTCCCTTAATGCCTCCTGAGCTTTTAACTCCTCTCGCAAGGTTTCTATTATTTTTTCGGTCTCAGGGCCGGTTTGCAAGGCTACCGGTTCCGGTTCCGGTTCTGATTGCTTCCTTGTTGTCCCAACCGGCTCGGTGACAACTTGTGCTTGTTGAATTCCTTCCCTCGCCTGCAACAGCTCCCCTTGCAACTCCTGGATCTGTGTTCGGAGCGCGACCAACTCCTGGGTTGTTGTATGCGTCAGGTGTTGCCTACACGTTTCTTCTTCCTCTAACTGGTCCGCTACTCCCGATACCTACTCCGAAAGCCATCTCAGCCATTGTGGCTTTGTGCTTCTTGTGTCGGAGTAGCATTGCTCACTTCTACTCCTTAACTCAGGCTGTTTTTCCGGCCTTTTCTCTGGCTCCGGCGCTTGTTCATTCCTCTTCTCTGGAATGACCGGTTCTCTGAAGTCCGGCAAAACCGGTTCCGGTACTGCTTCCCTAGGTGCGGGTTCCGGTACTGCTTCCGCCCCGGCTACTGGAGGTGGTCCTTGCGCCCTCTGCTGAGTTCTGTCAACTGGTGGAGCCGGTCCTCTCGCCCGTCTCTCCCGACCTTGTCTTGCTGGGAGTCTTACCAGTGGTTCGGATGAGTCTTCTGCTTCAGCTTCCTCCTCCGGTGCGGCTACCAGACGGACCTTTTGTATAAAGTCCTCTGGTTCCGGTTCCAGCCGTCGCAGCATTATATTGATTGGTTTGAGCGCTACCGGTTCTTCCTCGGCCGGTTTTCCTTTGCCTTTTCCTGCCGATTTTGCCTTTGTTGTCGGTTCCTATTGCTGTCGGGATGGTCCTTCCTCCCGTTGTTTTGCTTCTTCCTGGGTCCATCCAGGGGTGTGTTTCTCCAGGATCTGTCGGCGCTTTGTGACCTTTTTCGGCGTCGTCTCCTGCCGACCTCTTTTCTTTTGTTTGATGGGGAGCACCGGTGGGACTAACACCGTTAGCCATTGTGCTATCCCGGCCCATGGCTTTTTTCCTTCCACAAGGTTCTTGATGGCCTCCTTCAATCCTTCGGTTATGAAATGGAGCCAGTCCACTTGTAATCCTTCGTACGTTGCAATTAGGAACGCTGCCCGGTACCTGGCTATGGCCGGGGGACGAGAATTCACGAATCCGTATTCCATCATGGCACGGGCCACTTCTCCGAACAGCAGGTTCTCTCCGCCCTGTGTTCGGTACGCCTTGCTGCTGATGGAATACTCACCGAAATATTCGAACAGGATTTGACTTGAAGGGTTTTCGATCGTTTGAAGTCCTCCTGCTTTTATCCCCGTGAGCGCCTGCACCGCTCCTTCCGTGACTTCTGATAAATCAATCGATGCTGCCGCCTACTCCGGTTCTGCGTGTGGTGGAGCGTCGGCGATCCGCAGCAATCCTTCTAACCCATTCTCTATCATCCATTGGCGTGCCTCTTCCGACAGTGCCATTGGTTCGGATTCTTCTTCTGCTGTCTGTTGTTCGAGATCGGGATGTGTGTGCGCTGTGCGTCGGATCGCTCTTTTGTGCTTCTGCGCTTGTGTGTAGGAAAATTCGTAAAAAGTAAGTCCTTCGCAGGCCTGTGTCTTATATAGTGGCTTTTGCCTCGAGCCGCCCTTTTTCGTCTCCCGCGCATGTCTATCTCCCGCCATAATTAGCATGTCCTTTCTTGGTTGCCGCGTGTGCATATCTCCTGTCATTATTAGCAATTCTTCTCTTGATTGCCGCGCATGCATAATACCTCATACGTCAGTGCCCACGTTCTACGCTTTAAATAGCAAGTACGCGCACGTCCTCCTTTACTTCATGGCGCCTCTTCATTGCATGGTGGCGCTCCCACCTCTTGTGATCTCCCCATCATCATTACTTTGATTTTTTTTATTTTTCTTATTTTTTTTATTTTTTCTTTGTTTGGACCACGTCATTTTCCGGTCCCGCCCGATTTGTTCGGGTCGGTTCGCGCTGATACCGGAATCTCCTTCTGTCGGTTTTCCGAGATAGTCTTTGTCGGTATCGGTGTCGGTTCTTCCTAGGTCCGGATTTCTGCAGCAGCGTCTGTCGGTGTCGGTTCCTCATCGTGCCGGATTTCCGGGTCTTGCTTGAACGGGTTGGCTGGCATATTTCCCTTATACGGCTTTAGCCGAAACCCATTTGCCCACTTACCGATGACTTCTCCAGACAACGTGTCGAGCTAATACGACCCATTGTACTCCTTGGTGATCCAGAACGGTCCGGTCCACCGAAACCGCAACTTTCCCGACATGTTCCCCATCCGTGTCTGGAACAGTAGCACCGGTTTTCCGACTTCGAACTCCTTTTCGTTGCCACGCCGGTGTCGGTCCACGAAAGCTTTTCTCCTCCTTTGCTCCAGTTCAAGTTGTAGTAAGCTGGCTATTCGGTTTTCTTCTAATTCCAACAACGTCGCCAGCCGGATTCGTTCGGACTCCTTCTCACTTAAGCACTCCTTTACCTGGATCCGTAAGCTTGGGATCTGGAACTCTACCGGCATGACCGCTTCTAAGCCGAATGTTAGTCGGAACGGGGTTGTCCGGATGCTAGTTTTGTACGTTGTTCGGTACACCCATAGCGCGCTCTGCAATTTCGTATCCCAGTCGGTCCGGTTCTCGTTGACGATTTTTCGTAGGATGTTCTGCAGAGTTTTGTTCATCGATTCCGCTAGTCCATTGGCTTGAGGGTAGTAGGGAGTACTCCTTTTATGTACCACCGCGTAAAATGACGTCAGGCTTTCTACTACCTGCCCGAGAAAGTGTCCTCCTTGGTCACTTATAAGCTCGATCGGGCATCCATACCGGCACCATATGCACTCGTACAGGAACTTTGCCGTGGATGCGGCCGTGTTGTCCCGTAAGGCCTTCGCTTCCACCCATTTGGTGCAATAGTCGGTCGCCACTATGACATACCGATTTCCGGTTCGCATTGCCGGTGGCTTGAAGGGACCGACAAAGTCCAAACCCCACTTTTGAAACGGTTCCAATGGCAAGACCGGGTGGTGTGGCATCCGGGCCTGCTCCGTGGGTTGGCCCAGTCATTGACACAAATCGCATTCTCTGCTATACTTCACGGCATCTTTTAGGGTGGTGGGCCACCACAGTCCGCTCTGCCATATTTTCCGAGCGGTTGCGTCGCCGGCATAATGCCCGCCGGCAATTCCACAGTGGGCTTCCCTGAGGATTAGATCCTTCTCATCGCTCCGCACTGCTCGTCTCCAGATGCCATCTGCCCCCTTGTGATAGAGGGTGTCTCCAACCAAGCAGAAATGTCTGCTTCTTACTACTACCCTTTTCCTTTCATCGCGGTCCATGTTCTCCGGGGGTACTCCGGTGCTCAAGAACTGATGCATCTCGGTTAGCCACTTGTCTTCATCGGCTACTGTTGCATCCGTTGCCGGTTCCGTCGTGATCCGGAACAACTTGGCGTCGGGGAACTCATCCTGTACGTCGTCCCCTGCTTCTCCGGATTCGAGTCTGCTTAGGTGGTCCGCTACCGCATGCTGCGCCCCGGGTCGGTGGAAAATGTCGAATTCAAATTCCTGTAACAGCAGTGTCCATCGTGCAATTTTTCCCGTCAGGGATGCCTTCGAGACCAGGTAGAGTAGTGCCGAATGGTCGACATGGAAGGAAAACTTCCTTCCGAGCAGATAGTGCCTGTACTTTGTGACACTATACACCATTCCTAATGCCTCGCGTTCCGTCGTAGAGTAGTTCCGTTCGGCTTTTGAGAGTTTCCGGCTTGCGTAGTGTCGAATACAAGTGTATAATGGACGTATTCACACTATCCCTTTGTATAGATCAAGTTTGGGCCATTTGTGTAATTAGCATAAATGGTAGTTGCCCTAAGTCGGTCACTATATATAGTGACCTTGTAACCTCTTTGTAAGGTTGGTTGTATTATTGTTTCTATTTGAATAGAAAGAGTTTTTTGTGCCTCTCTCTCTCTCTCTCTCTCTCTCTCTCTCTCTCTCTGTGTGCACGATCTTGGAAACTGTCATACGCAGGTACTCAACAAGAATCGAATGCTATTTGATCTTCCGCATCGACACGGCCTTTGTCTGCAACATCTGGTATCAGAGCCTGCACAGTATTCGGTCCTTCATCCCGCTGTCGGCCATCGTCTCAGCCTGCACAGCATTCGGTTTCGTGCGTCATTCGAAGAAGAGAGAAGAAGAAGAAAAACGAGGCTTGCATCTCATCGCGTTAGATCATCTTCGCTTGGAGTAAGCCAGCCGGTTGTACTCTGTTCCTTGTGATCGTAACCGCTCGAGGTGAAATCCCCTTGTGCAACATTGACACGATCGTGCTCCACTCGGTTAAACGGCATCCGAAGAGGTCATCAAACGCTGCTCGCCGCTCATTGTAACCACTCGGTGCAGATCGGTCTCAAGACAACAACCCAAATTCGTGCTTCATCCGGCTGATCGACATTCGGGAGGATCAGTTGGATCCGTCTCTCTCGTCGCTGCAGTCACCCGAAGCAGAATCGGTCCAGACAATCGGTTTCAATAATCGGTATTTGGCATATATATTCGGAAGCGAACCTGGCTCACTCCGACTCGGCAACATTCAGGAAGACCAGTCGGTTCTGTCCCTCAAGTTACCGGAGTCAATTCGAGCAAGTTCAACAATACATATATCCGAAGCCGAACCGACTCGGGTCCAAATCCGACTAGAACGATATCGGGTGAGCCAACCGGCTGCACTCCAACAAGGTTCGTAGTCAACTCCGAACCGAGCTTCGTCAACCGAAACCAAATTTGATGGCATCAACATCCGGCTCGTCAGAAATGAGTCTACGAAAGTTCGATGGATCGAACTTCAACTTCTGGAAGGAGCAAATGCAGGACTATCTCATAGTCAAGGGGCAAATCGATCCCATCGAAAATGAAGAACCTCCAGAAGGATACAAACCAATTGAGTGGCAGAAGCTGGACAGAATCGTCCGCGCCACGATTCGGATGCACCTATCGGAATCGGTATACTTTACGGTGCAATCGTGTACGACAGCATTTGAACTGTGGAAAACACTGTCGGACACTTACGAAAAGAAGGTCGCTGCAACAAAGATGTTTCTGATTCGGCGCCTCTACAACTTGCGGATGAAAGAATCAGATTCGGTTCAAGCACATCTCAATGAGTACGAAAGCATAAGCTCCCAAATCTCATCTCAGGGGACGGCAATCGAGGATGAACTCAGAGCAATGATACTCATGAGCAGCCTTCCCTCATCATGGGAAACTTTCGTCACAACCGTGTGCAACGCGTCAACCACGGTTGTTAAATACTCCGAAGTCACGAGCGCAATCCTGACCGAACCAGCTCGGAGAAAGTCTTTCGCCAAAGACTCAACAGACGACGCTTATGTAGTACAAGGTTCGACAGACCGATCGAACATACGAGGAAGAGATTCCTCACGGCAGCCGAACAATCAGCGAAGACGGAGCCAGTCACGGGATAATCGAATCTACAACTATTGCAAGAAACCCGGACACATCAAAGCCGACTGCCGCGCACTCAAGAACAAGAATGACAAGTCTCAGAAATCAGACAAGAAGGGTGGCCGGCATGAGGAGATCAATTACGTCAGCTTCTCAGCTGATGTGCTACCAAACGACCCGAATATACTATCAATCGAAAATCCAGTCGGATCAGAAGTTCTGCTCACGACTGAAGAATCGAGCACATGGCTCTTAGATTCGGGCGCGTCATTTCACGTGACTCCTCATCGATCCCAATTTCGGCAATATACGACCCGTCACTCCGACTCAGTTCGAGTCGGCAACTCGCAACACTGTGACATCATTGGAATCGGCACAGTAGAGCTCAACCTTGCAGGTGGCTCTACACTTGTACTTCACAATGTACGACATGTACCCGAGCTCTCAAGGCCATTGATCTCAGTCGGACAACTAGATGAAGACGGCATTCGTGCCGGTTTTTCTTCGGGAGGGTGGACACTCCACAGGGGGAACCTCCTGCTTGCTAGAGGACCCAAGATACACTCACTGTATCCGTTACATGTTACGCTCAGAGAGGGTAACCTGTTTTTTGTGGATATTCCTGTGTCATCACTATGGCACAGAAGATTAGGACACCTCAGCAAGGCCGGCATTACGCACCTATCTAGAGCCGGATACATCCCTAAACTCTCCTTCTCGGACCATCAATTCTGCGAACATTGCCAGTATGGCAAACAAGCAGCCGCATCACACCCGACATCAGCACCACGAGAAACGAGACCTCTCGATTTAGTCCACTCGGACGTCTGTGGCCCAATGCCGCATCAGTCTCTCGGCGGTGCCTCTTACTTCGTCAGTTTTATTGACGATTCGACTCGAAAGGTGTGGGCTTATCCAATTCGCACCAAAGATCGTGTCTTCTCGATCTTCTCCGATTGGCTCGCTATGGTAGAAAATCAAACTGACCGAAAACTGAAATGCTTTCGGACCGACAATGGGGGAGAGTTCAAATCAGAAGAATTCGTCAAATTCTGCCGACAACGCGGCATCCGACGTGAATTTACGGCACCACACAGTCCGGAGCAAAACGGGATTGCAGAACGAATGAATCGGACAATCCAAGAACGGATAGTTTCCATGCTCCAACACTCCGGACTGTCGGATGGCTTCTGGGCAGAGGCTCTACTCACGGCAGTACACATAACCAATATGTCGCCAAGTAGACCTCTAGGACTTCAAATTCCTCAGGAACTATGGATCGGCAGTAAGCCGAATTACGACAAGCTGAGGATCTTCGGATGCGAGGCATACGCCCTTATTCCGAAAGATGATCGCCGAAAACTTGCACCTCGGTCCAGGAAATGCATTTTCCTTGGATATGGATCAGACGGCGAAATGGGATACCGACTCTGGGACCCCGAAGTTCGGACGTTGTGTTCAACGAGTCGGCTATGAATCCATCAGTCGAAAAACCGATCGAAGTCCGAAGGGTAACATTTTCCGATGTGCCAACCCTTCAAGAAGGCCCCGCTCTTAACACACGGTCAGCTTCACGGGTAGCTGAACCTTACACCACCGACTCGGACAACTCTGATTCGGCACAGCAGAATAATTCGCTTTCGGACCATCCGACCTCGATACCCGATGCGACCAGTCCAATCATACCTCGACGATCCGAGAGACTGTCGCAACCTCCGGAGAGGTATTCTCCTGGAATTTTCTTCACCGACGCCGGCGAACCGACGTCTTACGAAGAAGCATCGACATCTGTCGATTCAGCCACCTGGCATCTGGCGATGGAGTCGGAAATGCACTCCATTCGGGCAAACAAGACTTGGGATATGGTCGAACTACCTAAGAATCGACGTGCTCTTCCTTGCAAGTGGGTTTATCGACTAAAAGAGACGTCTGATTCGACCACCCCAAAGTACAAGGCCAGATTAGTTGCGAAGGGCTTCCCACAAGAATATGGCGTCGACTTCGACGAGATTTTTTCACCAGTGGTGAAAATGACAACCCTTCGCTTTCTACTCGGCGTAGTGGCAGCCGACAACTTGGAGCTGATTCAGCTAGATGTCAAAACAGCCTTCCTCCATGGTGATCTTGAAGAGGAAATTTATATGGAGCAGCCAAAAGGCTTCGTGGCAACTGGCCAAGAACATCTAGTCTGCCGACTCAGGAAGAGTCTATACGGCCTCAAACAGGCACCGCGACAATGGTACAAGAAGTTCGACGACTTCATCCAATCGATCGGCTTCTCCAAAAGCGATGAGGACCATTGTCTTTTTACCAACACAGCTCAAGATGGATCACCCATCTTCCTCATCATTTACGTGGACGACATGCTAATTTCTGGACGCCACGCGGGCGAACTTGCCGATCTCATTCGGCAACTGCGGTTGAAGTTTGCCATGAAGGACCTCGGTCCGGCACGACACATACTTGGCATGAAGATTAGTCGGCATCGCGATAGACGACATCTTTTTTTGTCTCAGACCGACTATATCGGACGTGTCTTGGAACGCTTCAACATGAAATCAGCCAAATCTGCTTCAACCCCGCTCCCCATGCATCTTCGGCTCTCTCAGCGAGACTGCCCGACATCCGGTCCGGAGGGGAAAAATATGAAGTCGGTACCGTATGCACCGGCAGTCGGCTCCCTTATGTACCTGATGGTCGCGACACGGCCTGATATCTCTCATGCCGTAGGAGTCGTTAGCAGATTTATGCACAATCCTGGCCGATCGCATTGGAACGCAGTCAAGCATGTGTTCAAATATCTGGCTGGCACAAAAGATCACGACATTCTTTTTGGTCCGAACTCAACCTCAGGCGTAGTCGGTTACACCGACTCGGACTTCGCCGGCTGTATAGACAGTCGGAAATCAACAACCGGATACTGCTTCAAATTCGGCAATGGAGCAATTTCGTGGAAGTCGAAACTTCAGGAGTGCACAGCGACCTCAACGACCGAAGCAGAATATGTAGCTGCGTCCGACGCTGCAAAAGAAGCTTTGTGGCTCGGCCGGCTGGCGCACACGTTTCGGCAAGTCGACCATGACTCGGCTCCAGTTGTCTATAGCGACAGTCAAGGTGCTGTTGCCTTGTCGAGAAATCCGGTTCACCACAACGCCTCCAAACATATCGACATTCGATATCACTTCGTTCGGGACTGCGTCATTTCAGGGAAAATCGGTCTAGAGAAAATATCCACAACCGACAATGTCGCAGATGGAATGACCAAGTGTCTTTCGGCAGACCGCTTTCGGTCCCTTCGGCATTAGATGGGCGTAACGACAAACCAGTCCGGTTAGAGCCGGACACAGCGTAGGATGGTTTCAGACAACCGACATCAGTTCCCTAATGATCGGCTTCAACTCTTCCGACCCGACCAGTCCGGTCTTCTGCCTTCGGACCCTGCCGACTCGAACAAAACTGATATGTCCGAGAACCTAGGTTTATACCTGTAATCTTAGATAACCCATGTATACGCCCATTACGGGGGAGTGTCGAATACAAGTGTATAATGGACGTATTCACACTATCCCTTTGTATAGATCAAGTTTGGGCCATTTGTGTAATTAGCATAAATGGTAGTTGCCCTAAGTCGGTCACTATATATAGTGACCTTGTAACCTCTTTGTAAGGTTGGTTGTATTATTGTTTCTATTTGAATAGAAAGAGTTTTTTGTGCCTCTCTCTCTCTCTCTCTCTCTCTCTCTCTCTGTGCACGATCTTGGAAACTGTCATACGCAGGTACTCAACAAGAATCGAATGCTATTTGATCTTCCGCATCGACACGGCCTTTGTCTGCAACACGTAGTACACCGGCCGGTACCATTTCGGCTCCGTGAGTTGCATCAGAACGTTGCCGATTGCTACGTCCGACGCGTCGATGAAGACGTGAAAGCTTTTACTCCAATCCGGCGGTTGCACCACCGGAGCTTGCGACAGCATAACCTTCAGCGCTTGGTAGGCTTTCTCCTCCGTCTCCTCCCATAGGAAGGGTACCCTGTGTACTGCGGCATGCAATGGTGTAGCGAAGTCTGCGAGGTGCCGTATCATCCGGCTATGCCACCTTATTTGGCCCAGGAACCGACTTAAAGCCTTTGCGTTATTTGGTGCCGGTGCCTCGAGAATCGCCTTTACTTTATCCGGATCTACCGCGATTCCTTCCTTACTCACCACGTGCCCTAGTAAGTTTCTGCTTGCCACTCCAAAGACGCACTTGGCCGGGTTCAGACTCAACTGGTACTCGCGGCACTTCTCTAAGCACAGCTAGAGGTGATCGAGATGCTCTCCGTGCCGGCTGTAGACCGCGAAATCGTCAAGGAAGACCTGCATAAAACCGGGGATATATTCCCCGAAAATTTCCATTATTATCCTTTGAAAGGTCGTTGGGGCCGTCTTTAGTCCAAACATCATCACGACCGCGACGAACACTCCCCATTCCGTAACGAACGTTGTTTTCTCCTGGTCGGCCGGGTTCATTCGTATTTGGTTGTAACCGCTAAATCCATCTAGGAAGCTATAAACTTCGTGGCCGGCTACCGCATCTAACACCCCGTCCGTAAATGGTAGTGGAAACGCATCGGTCACCGTTGCGGCATTTAGTTTCCGGTAGTCCACGCATACCCGGATTTTGCCATTCTTTTTCGGGACCACCACTATCGGACTCAGCCAGGTTGCCTGCTTGACCGGTCGGATAAATCCGACCCGGAGGAGCTTATCAATCTCCTCCTTCACCTTCGCCGCATAATTCGGATTCATTCGGTACCTATGTTGAGCAATCAGTTTCGCGTCCGTACTTAGGTGAATTTGGTGCTGATAGAGCTGGGGGTCCAGCCCTCGCATGTCTTCGTACGACCACGCGAACACATCCTTGAAGTCTATTAATAATGCTACCATTGCCTTCTTTTCTTCCTTCGGCAATTCCTTTGCGACATTTACCGGTCGGGGCTTGTCTGTTGTGCCGAGGTCCACCTCCTCTAGTTGGGATGCTTTTACCCTCTGGGATATCGTCATCTCCCTCTCTAGGGATTCCTGCGCTTGTCGCAATTCCCGGATCGCTGCTTGGTCCGGTTCGTCCAGCGTCGTGATGTACGGTTCTACTACCGCCGTGATATCCACCTCAAATAGTGGGACGATTCGTGGGTGTTCCTCGAGGTACCGATCGACTTCCTCATCCGGTAATCCCTCCAACATGTTGATGCTTTCCGCATACAATGGAGTTGCTTCCTTACTGGCGATCACCCATGGTTGCGTCGCTACTCGTACCTTTGTTTTCCCTCGCCGGAATGTGATCATGTTCTTTTGCCAGTTCTGCTTGATATGCGTCGTTCGCAGCCATGGTCGTCCTAACAGTAGGGGGTACGCGCCTTGTACATTCAGCTGCAGCACCACGGCCGATATCCGGAATACGTGGCCTCCGATTGTTACTTCCAAATCCCGGATAAGCCCGGTCGGTCGGACTGAGCTGGTATCCACCATGCGTAACCAGAAGGGGCATGGTTCCCATTCCCGGATGCCCAAGTTGTCGCATGTCCGTCGGCTGATGACATTTACCCCGGAGCCTCCGTCAATAATTGTTCCGGCAATTTCCTTTCCTTTCACGATTGTCGTGATCGCCGGGCTACTTGTATCGACCACAGCTGGTCCTTCCTCCGGGTTGGAGAAGAATGTCGGTGCTGGTGTCGGCTTCGGTTTGCTCACGGATGCCTGTAAGTCTGCCGTAAACCGTGGCACCAACTGTAGTAGCCGTGCTAACGGCAGCACGATTTGACAGTCCTAGAGCGCTTGCCACGTCGGGTTTTCTCCTAGCTGTATGATTTCTTCGTCTTTTGGCATATTTTGGTCTCTTACTTCTGCCACATTCTGTTCATTGGCCTCCTTGATCCATTGCGCCGCTTGTTTTCTGATTGCCTCCTGGGCTTCCCACTCGACGGTCTTCCCCTTTGACCGGGTTGTGACCTGCTGCACTTCCGTTATTTCGGTTGTAACCATGTTGACTGCCGGCTGCTTGTCATTGGTTTTGCTTGGGCATTGGTTACTATAATGACCCTCCTTACGGCAGTAATAATAGTACACCTTGTGACTGTTGCTCGTATCTCCTTTGTCCCCGGTTTGGGGGGTGGGTATACTTCGGCGGTCGTCTTCGGTTTTTCGGTTATCCGGTACCGATACCGGGTTGTCATTCCTTGCTGCCTCCCGACGTTCCTCTCTTCGGAAAAATCCACGCTTCTGATTCCATCGGAAATTTTGGTTCCCTTGTCGCCTCTCTTCTCTGCATCGTTCATATTCCGGGGATTCGTCTCGGTCGTACCGGTCCCAGGGGTAGCTATCTCTGCGTTTCTCCTCTCGGTCATAGTTATTGCGTCTTCTATCAACGTATCTGTTACCGCGTTCGCGTTGGTAGCGGTCGTCTCTCCGGAATCGATCCTCATCCGGGTCCTGATTGCGTGGTTCTATGTGTTGAACCGGTGCCGCCTGCCGATTTAATAGGTTATATTCGCATCGGTCCGTTGTATGGGCTCGAGAGTTGCAGATCATACATTGTGTCCGCAGGTTGCAGTCTACCGTTGAGTGGCCCGAATTTAGGCATGTTGTGCATTGTAAGGCCTGTCGGAACCTCAGGTCTTCCTCCTTCGGGAGTGCCCGGTGTAACATCCCCATCGACAAGAAGGAGCTAGTCTTGTCCATTTCTAAGACCCGATCAATAACTTGGTCCATTGTGCTGGTGCGGAAATCAAGGACTCCGCACATCGTTCGAAGTGGCTCTTTTAGCGCGGCCAAAAAGACTGCTTTGGCTTCGTCTTCGGGTGGTGCTCTCGTCAGTTGGCTGTGCAGGGTCTGAAACTGAATGATGAATTGTGGCACAGTCTCGTTCTCTTCCTGCCGGGTGGTGTAGAACTGCCCGACCAATTCCCTTTGCTCAACTTGTCTGTGAAAAAGCCTGAGGAATTTGGCCTTCAAGGCATCGAATGTGGCAAAGGTGCCCGGTAAGTGCTTTGCGTGCCATCGGGCCGCCGGTCCTTCTAAGGTCATGCTGAATTCGGCGACTTTGGATCGTTCGGCTTCGGGCTCCGTCAATCTTTGGGAGACATGGTTGGCTTCCCATGTTTGGAGGAATGCGTACACGTGTGCCTCCGCGTCGGGCTCATCCCGGTACTTTGGGTATGGGTACGGCATCGTGTCGTCCAACTAACTCTCCTGCTCTCTTCGCTCTCTGTCCGTTGTCGGCGTTGGTGTGAGAACCTTCGGTTCCTCCGCGGTTGGTGCCGGTATCCCCGCCTTCAGTTCCTCCGCGGGTGTTGCCGGTGTCCGGTCCTTTGGTTCCTCCGCGGGTGTTGTCGGTATCCGCTCCTTCGGTTCCTTCACGGTGTCGAGGTATTCCTCGCGGATGCGTGGAATGAGGCGAGGCCTCGGGGGTCTTGTACTGAAGAGCAAGAGACAAAGGAGAAGGGAAGGGACCCAATACTTGTGGGCGTAGATTCACCGGGGCACGGCCCTTCGACACAAAGACGCGAGTGGGACACCGACGCAGAGAGACACGAATGTATGTATATATATATTAACAAGGACAAACAACAAGAAGCACGAAGTTGGTTACAACCGAACAGGCCGGCGAACAGATGCCGATGCCTGTTCGTAAACGCTCAGAAAGAAAGGAGTAGGTTGGAGGTGCTGCCGGAAGCACTCGGGCATTCCTCAGAGCAGCGCAAGCCTCCCGAAAACCTGCACAGAAAGAAGCTACGGAGTATGGAAGAGAGAGAAGCCTTCGGCTGACAACCCGACAGCACTTCGTCCTCTCTAACCGCGATCCTTCCCCCCTTCTCGTCGTCGTGACGCTTCTTGAGCGCTTTGATCCGCTTCCCAGCTACCGGTATCGCCATTCTCGTGCCGTCGAGTTCCGCCAGATGGTACGTCCCGTTGTTGTTGGCGCTTTGTACCACGTAAGGCCCGAACCATCTTCTTGCGAACTTCCGTGTCGCTCGGTGCTGGTTGTCGAGGCTGCTGTCGTAGACTAGCACCCAGTCGCCTTCCTCGATCTTCTTTGGTCGGAGCCGGTGCGTCCAGTCGAACCGGGCTTTGTTCCTCGTCCTTGCCACCCGAAGCTTTTCCGCAGCCCGCTCCACGTCCTCCGGCCTTCGCTCGAGCTGTCGTATGCGCGCCGCCAATAGTTCCTCCCGGCTCATCTCGTCTCTCCAGTCCACGGTTGCCCATGAGGAGATCGTACGTTCCATCGGCATGATCGGCTTCTGCCCAAACATGAGCTCTGCCGGCATGAATCTGGTTACCGAACTGTGCGTAGTTCGGTCAGCCCACAACGCGTAAGGCAGCAGCCGCGGCCAGTTCCCGACTTGCCCTCCGCATGCCCGAACTAACGCCTTGACGATCGGTCCGTGTCCGCGCTCCACCTTCCCATTCGCCTCCGGATTGTACGCAGTGGTAAGCGAGAGCTTGACTCCTAGCCGGTCGAACAGCTCCTCGGCCTCTTCCGCGTCCAACTCCCCGCGATCAGCCATGATCTTCCCGACGCACCCGTACCGGCATATCACGTCCTCGATCAGGAATCGACATACGGCCGCGGTCGTTTTGTTCTGAAGGGCTCGGCCTTCCACCTGGTTCGTCAGATCCTCCCGAGCCAGGACCAGATACCGCATCTGTCCTACTCCCATCGGCATCGTCACCAGATCTACCATCCATTTGAAGTGGATGGTCGGAGGGTACGTAGGGTGAAGCTCGTCCCGAGGTCGGACTATGGAGTGCATCTAACAGCTCTCGCAAGTTGTCACGAACCGATGCACGTCCCGGTACAGTCTCGGCCACCAGTACTTCCCCTTTATCTTCTCGAACGTGGCCCACGTTCCACGGTGTCCAGCCCAAGGGCTGTCGTGGTAGGCCGTCAGCAACTCCTCCTGTTCTTCCTTCATCGCCACCACCTGGAGCGGGACTCCGTTCCTCTTCTTCGGGTGCTTCCATAAGTATCTGTCCCAGAGAAAGAATCGGTATGCTTTCTTCCGGATCCGGTTGGTCTCGTCCTTCGTCCATGACTCATCCGGCGTCATTGTCCTCAAGAAACCACCGATCTGTAGCCACTCGTCGTCGTACTTGCTCTCGTCGAAGCCGTTAAGCGCCGGAGTGCTCATCCCATCGGTCGTCACGTACGCTGCCTTGAAGAAGTCCACGCCGACTTCTTCGTCCTCCGAAACCATGCTGCCCTCGTCATCAAACCTCGCCCTCGAAAGCATGTCGGCCATGGCGTTGTCCTTTCCGGAAATGTGTCGTATTTCCGGGTCCAGGGACTTGATGTACGCTATCCACCTGAGCATCGCCAGGTCTGGTGTCGCGCATCCGGAAACCATGCCGAGAATTGGGAGGCAATCCGTCTCGATAATCACCTCTATCCCGATCAGGTAGTCTTTGTCGGCCTTTACTGCCGAAACGATACCCCAGAGTTCGCGTTTAACCTGGGCGTACCCTCGCTGTCGCTCACTGAGGACCTTCGCGCCGAATCGGATCGGGAACCGAATGCCGTCCTCGTCTTCTTGGTTGACGACCCATCCGATCCCGGTCGGACTCGTATCCACCGTTATGTATACCGGGGTACCCTTCCCGTAGACAGCCTTCTGGAGCGCCGGTGCTGCCGCAAGAGCTTCCTTCAGCTTCCGAACCGACTCCGTGTGGTCGTCTCGCCACTCGAATTTTCGTCCCTTCTTCAGCAACCCGTATAGCGGCTCCGCAACGTGGGCGTAATGCAGGATCCATATGTGGTAGAATGCGCATGCCCCCAGGAACCTCCGAACCTCCGTAACCGAGCTACAGTCGGTCTTCATCGCGGAGATGGCTTCTACCTTTGCCGGATACGGCTTCCGGCCATATGGTCCACATAGGTGTCCGACCACCAGGATTTCTGATTGCCCGAAGGCCGATTTCTCCCCGGAGAAGGAGAGCCTCGCATCCTCTAACCTTTGTAGCACCTTCTCGCAGTCGTTGATGTGTGTTGCCACGAATCGCCGGCACCCATCCGGCCCAAGTGTCTCGTCCTTCTCTTCCACCGGGCACCCTTTGATCGGGATGTCGTCTAGAAATGGCATGGTGATGTCCGGGATGCAATCCCTCAGTACCTTGTTCATTGCATTCACCATGTGGGCCACCGAGTTGGTCCTTGTGGCAGGGTACACATTCGCACTAGGCCGAGGGGAGTTCGCATCGTCGTAATGTCTCTGCTCTCCACGGCTAGCTGGAACTAGTCGTACCCCGAGTACAGATCACCGACCGAGTAAATCGACCTTCCGGCGAAGGCCTCCGTGAACTCGTCTATGGTCGGTCCGATTCCTGCGTTCCGAATGGTCACTCTGTTGACCGGCTGCAGGTCTTGAATGAAGCGCAATGTTCCGTTTTTCTTTGGTACGGTAAACCATCGGTTCGAGTATGGGGCACTCGACGGTTCGAGAATGCCCATATCGACTTTCTGCCTCAATAGCTCCATCAACTTCGGGATGTGAGCTCTCGGTACTGGAATCGGCTTGAGATTCCACGGCACATGCGGTACCGTGAATATCACCATCGGCTCCACGATTGTCGGGTCTACGCACCCGATTTCTTCCGGTGAGAATGCGAAGGCTTTCCCGTGCCTTCCGAGCATTCTCCGAAACCAGTCTTCCTCCGTCGGCAGTAGGAACCCGCCCCCACCGATTTTGAGCTCCCGGAGCGTCCCGTCGGTGAAGGTGTGTCCTATGCAGACCGGATCTCGTAAACTGGGATCCGACGCAACCCCTCTGATTCGGGATTCGCTGCCCTCCGGTAAGGGTGCCGCGACTGGCCTTACCTTCCGGTCCACAGTCTTGTACTTCGTGCTAACTCAGGCCGTCCGATCCGACCCGAGCCCCTGACTGAAGTTCGCGATGACTTCGTACATCTCTTCGGAACATACCGGTATCATCCGGTCTTCGTTAAGGTCTTCTCCAACTACCTTCCTCAGCATCCCCAAGGTGTCGTCGAAGGAGACCGCCTCCACGGCTCCGCTGATTTCCTCGTCCGGGCCGAGAACTCCGCACTCTCGAAGTCGCTCCTCCGCCCTTGCCTTTTCTCAGCCAACGATGCCGACTATCATACACCCTCCGTTGTTGGAGAAGAAAAATTTTCTACCTATCGTACAAGGTTTCTTCGGTTTCGGTTCTATCGTACAGCTGTGGGGTCTTTCCCGAGTGTCCGGACTGTCTCGGCCCCACGCCTTGGCAGCCCTCTCTAAAAATCCTCTCGGTTCTCGTCACCAAGGGATTCGCGGTTTCGCTCGTGGTTCGGCCACACCGTCAGAAATTGGACCGAATGGCGCCCGTCCTGGCTTTTGACCCTCGCGTAGGCCGAACCGTTGTCCAGCACCTTGGTCTCCATTCATGCCGCCGTGATGTATGGTTCCCCTAATATGACCGGGTGCGAGGACGTCTCCTGTACGAAGAAGTGCTGGTCAATCTCGACGTCGCTGATCTTGACTCGCACGTTCGGGCAGGCCCCATGCAGTTCCTCGGTGGCGCGCGTCGCCGCCCGTATCTTCCACCCGTGCTTGGTGTTGATCGGCCACTTTCCCTTCTTATAGAAGTCCATGGACATCAGGTTTATTTCCGAACCGTGGTCCACCAGTGCCACCACCGGTTCCTGAACATCTCCGATCTTTACCGGGGTCTCCGTGGTCGCTCGGGCCCACTGTGGCCTCGAATAGTGGCTCTCCGCCCACTCATCTTCCAGCGCCAAGTCGTCGATGTGCGTCGTCCGCACCTCCACCGGTCTTTCCAGTTCCGTCTCCGTCGACAGCCTCTTCCGCTTCACCAAGTCCACAATGGAGTCGTGGAACTCCTTCTTAGCGATCCCTAGCACCTCCCGCAATGACAGCTCCACTTTGCTATCGAGGATCCGTTCTTCTAGGACCTTTCGTAGGTCCGTGGTCCTTTCTATTTCCGTCCCCAGTCGGTATCCGCCCTTCCTAGGGTTATCTTGCGCGCTGGACCCACCGGCATCGTTCCGTCGTTGCCCGAATCGGGTCTCGTATCGTTGTGAGGGCCCGGCCGCTCCGGCTTTCCCTACTCGTTTGTCTTCTACCAGAGCCTCGTAGTTCCGGCAGGCGGCTTCTACGAAGCCCGTCTTCTCCTCAACCGGGTCGCTCCACCCGGTTATTTCCCGGACCCGTCTCTCAACGTGGTCCGCTTCATCTTTCCTCAGTCGTGCGCCGGCGAGGCCTTCCAGCATTGCCGACCAGAATCCGTCTTTGCTCTCCTTTCGGGCCTTGCTGCCCCCGACCCGAATACCGGCCGACGCCGAGTAGTGGATGGCCTCCACGTGTCGGGCCGCTGCCTCTTCCATCAGTCTCTTCATACCTCCTCGCCCGTCGTTCCGGTTTAGGGCCCTTCTGGTATCGCCGGCGTGCACCCGGCCTTCCCATAGGTACACCACCCGGTTCTTCAACGCCTCTGCGAAATCGCCGCAGTCCTTCCGAATGTGGCCGACCTCGTCGCACCACATGCACTTGTTCCCTGCTACCGGTCGTCGGTCACGAGCCGGTTCGCCGCCTTCCCTTCGAGCCTGGGAGATCTGGAGATCTTTTATCGCCCGCGTCAACTCCTCCAGCGCTGCTCCTCAGGACGAGCCATTGACCATGCCGGTCGAAGCCGAACCGGTTTCGAGCCACTCCCGGGTCTCTTCCCTTCGCCCTTGCGGTGCCGGTTCAAGCTTCCTTGTTGTGACAGAGCCCGCACCGGCCGCCCCGTTATCAGCCCATTCTCGTCGTTTGTCGAAACGGCCACAGACTCTCTTAACCGCAGCCCAGTCGGTCGTCAGCCCGTCTTCGGTTTCCAGCAAGGAGCCGACTTGATCCCGGTCCCGCTCGTCCACCGACTTGACGAACAGTAGGACCCGGCTCGTATCCAAAATGGTTCGGTCAAGCGCCGAAAGGCGCGCAAAGCGTTCTTCAAACTCCCGGAGGAGTGCCGACGCGTTTCTTCCCTTGCCGGGGGCCTCCACCCATTCCATGAAGTCCCGTTTCGAAAGCCGGAGCGCGTCGTCCAGCCCGTATTTTTCTAGGAGTCGGCCTTCGAACTCCTCCCAGGTACGACTCTCCGCCCGCACCTCGAGCACCTCCGCATGGATGCTCGGCATCGCCACTCGAGGGAACCCGGCAAGACGCCTCTCTTCCGGAATGTCCCGCATCAGCATTTCTACCCCGTAGGACGCCAAATACTTCGTGGCATCCTTTCCGCTGAACCGGCCGATCGTACCGACGACCGCCTCAATGGCTCTGTCGAGGGCGCCGGTGCCCTCGCGTGCGCTCAATATCCGATCCACGGCTGAAGCCATGGCCTCTGCAAGATCCGACCCCCTCATCTTCTGCTCTTCTGCCGCCTCTTTCACGTCGGGTTCACCAAGATGTCGAGGTATTCCTCGCGGATGCGTGGAATGAGGCGGGGCCTCGGGTGTCTTGTACCGAAGAGCAAGAGACAAAGGAGAAGGGAAGGGACCCACTACTTGTGGGCGTAGATTCACCGGGGCACGGCCCTTCGACACAAAGACGCGAGTGGGACACCGACGCAGAGAGACACGAATGTATGTATATATATATTAACAAGGACAAACAACAAGAAGCACGAAGTCGGTTACAACCGAACAGGCCGGCGAACAGATGCCGATGCCTGTTCGTAAACGCTCAGAAAGAAAGGAGTAGGTTGGAGGTGCTGCCGGAAGCACTCGGGCATTCCTCAGAGCAGCGCGAGCCTCCCAAAAACCTTCGGCCGACAACCCGACAGCACTTCGTCCTCTCTAACCGCAATCCTTCCCCCCTTCTCGTCTCCCTCCTTTTATAGGCAAGGAAGGAGCCGTTTCCCATTAACTTCCTACCTACCGAATCTACCTACCTAGGATCTTCTATGTACCTAATTCTCTCTTATGTACAACATAAGGCGTACGTGCATGAAGAGCCGGTTCCTACGCTCCGGTGCACCGATTCCGCTTGTGGACGGTTTTCTTCACGACAGCGGCTGTTGTCGGTATCCGGTCAGCCTCCCTTGGCGATTGCCGGTCACCGAACTCCAAGGTTATTTCTTCCTCTGGCTCCGGTGTTACTGAGTCTTCCGACTCCTCTTCCCCCGGGTCATTTGGTGTGTCGTGGCTGCTTTTATACCGGGACGCAACGCTTCCGTCGCTTTCCGACTCCGCCTCGAGTGTTGCGAATGCTTCCGAGTCCCCGTCGCCACCGGCGAGCGTCTGTAGTATCGTTTCCGCCTCTTGCAGGCTTGTTATGCTACTGCCTTCGTCGGGGACTTGCAGAACCCGGACCTGCAGTGCTTCTTCTGCGACTCTCCGAAGAGTTCTGGAGAATGACCGATCTCGCCGGATCTCGTCGACGGCTTGTTGTAGGGCTTCCCGTCGTTGCTCTCGTTCGGTGTATCGTCTCCCTCGTTCGGTGATGTGGTCGTCGTTTGGTCTAGACATCCATCCCCCGGTTGTCCTCTGCACTTTGCAGGAATCGTGGTCGCCAAAATAGTGTTGTCTGCCTGGCCGGACTAGCCACAACACAGGTGTCTATCCGACACTTCTCCAAAGGGGGTGGTAAGGATTGGATGCTAGGTTACACGCGTAAGATGATTACACTAAGCACAGACGGTAAAACAATACAAAGACAAAGATAAACACGCAATAAGTATAATTGTATTACTTCCGTAAAGCATTTACAAATCATCGGATCCTTTTATAGGCATCCGGCAAGGTTACAATCGGTGCGCTTAGGCAACCGGCATCCGAATCGGTCCGGATCCGGATCGGTACAACTGTACCGGATCCGTCCCTCCGAATAATAAATATACTATTATTTACTTCCTATTATTCGATCCGACTCCGCCTTCCCACTTGTCCTTGCTCTTCTGACCGGCCAACAGTAATGCTTCCTGTGCGGCCAGGTCTTCTTTGAGAACGGCAAGCTCTTGTGCTTGCGTTGTAATTATATCCGGGTTTGTTCCCGGCACCGGGGTCGTATTATTATGTACATTTGCCGGTGTTTCATTATTCTATACATGTAATGGAGCCACCGGTTCCTGTTCCTGGGGTCTTGTGATGACCTTCTTAGCCAATTCTTCCTTGGCTATTTCCACTTCTTGTTCCAAGCTCCGGATCCTTGACCGGGCCTTCTCTAGTTCTCTAGTTGTGGCTAGAAACTGATCCACTTGTGCTTTCTCCTCTGCCTCCATATAATGGACCACTCCGGCTATTTGCTCACCGATCCACCACAACCATTGGCTGTCGGTGCCTTGTGGTTGTGTCAGCACAAAGGGTTGGCCGATTTCTACGCTTGTCGGTGTTCGATCATGTCTGGTTGGCAACTCTAGCTCTGGTTGGGTACCACTTGGCAGTACCGGCTTTGGTTGTGCCTCAGTCGGCTGTTCCAGCTCTGGTTGGTCCTGGTGTGCCGGTGATGTAGACAACTGAATCACCGACTCCTGAATCACGAGTCTTGTCATGCTCTGACCCGCCGGCGGAGCCTGCGGCGCAAGGACTTCTGTGACCGGTTTTGTTTGAACCGGTTCCACTTCCACCCTTGGCTTTGGGTCCTCAGTGCGGGGTATCGGCGTCCTATCATTTTCTGAACCCGATTGCTGCCCGGCATGGTCTGCAGTGCTCTTCTTTTGGCGCCGCTGGAGGTGCTCGTTAGGCTGCTCTGCTATTTCCTCCTCCTGAGTCCCAAGATTGATTTTCATGGCCAAGGGATTTGGCTCCTATTGACCCGGTCAGCGAAATCTAATTTTTATTAGCCATGCCGGTGTTTCCTCCTGCGTCTCCGCCTGGTTAGGCCGCTCGTTCGTCGTTTTCTCAGTGTCAGCCTCCTTCCCCTTGGTTGCCTTAACAACCAATAGCTGCTACCATTTTGAAGCCGGTTTGGAGGTTCCTTCGGCTGATCTTCCCCGCTTCTTTGCCATGTTGCGCTCCACTAGTGGTGCTAACAGTGTGAGCCATTGCGCCATCGCCGACCATATTTTCCTTCCATCCTTCCCTCTTACCGAGTCGATGGCTACGCGCAGTCCGTCGGCGATCAGCACCGACCAGTCCACCTGTAGACCTTCATATGTGGCGATAATTAACCCGGCTCTGTTCCTAGGCATTGTCGGGGGTCGAGGGTACACATGGCCATACTCGTGCAGTACACGAGCAATCTCTCGAAATAAGCCATCCTCGCCGCCTTGTGTGCGATATGCCTTGCTGGCAAAAGAACACTCACCGAACTATTTCGTGAGCTGCTCTGGGGTAAGGTTGTCGATGGTGAAGATGCCGCCCTCGGGTAGGCCCGTCAGGGCATGGATGGCCTCCTCTATGATTACTTCTGTGTCGATGGCTCTGACAACCCTTTCCGCCTCTTTGTGTGGTGGTGCCTCCATGATGCTCAAGAATCCTTCCAGTCTGTGTTGCTTTAACCACTTCTTGGATGCCTTAGAGTGCGTCATGCAGTCCATTTCTCCTTCTGAGTCGGTAGTTGCTGGTGAGGTAGGTGCGTTAGGGAGCTCTAGGTGCTCACGTCTGATTATCTTCAATCGCTTGTGTGCGTTTGCAATTCTCTGTTCGCGAAATGAGAAGGCCTCCATGCGGTGTAGGTTTTCCTTCTGCATGTTCGCGCCTTTCTTGATTCTTGCGCATGCGCACGTCGTGTACTATAATGGTAATGAAGTGCCACGTGGCGGCATTTTAATGCGTTATAAATAGCCCACTACTTGGCTTTTCAAAGTGCCCGTTCACCCCTCCTTTTCATTGCATGTGGTCGTTCGCTCCTCGCCATTGCATAGTTTGGGTTCGATTTTTATTTATTTATTTATTTTTTTTAATTCGATCTTGTTAATATGTATCCAGCACAAACGGACCCTTCTCCGGATTGTGCTTGCCGATTGCATGACCGGTTATCGTCTCGTCGTGCTTACTGGTGTCGCGAAAATACGACGAGGACACGTGAACTTGAGGCAGGACCAGGGGCCTCCGACTAGAGGATATTAGATTCGTATGTTTATATTAAACAATTAATAGAAATAAGAAAGATTGACAAATTTCATTAACAAATAGAAAGAAAGATTACAATCAATCCCAAGATTGGGATTACAAAAGTTTAGCTTATGGAGATTGCTAGAGTAATAGATTAGAAGAATTTGAGATATGGATTCGATAGAAAATTGGGGTTTTTGGCTTTGATAAGAGATTTTAGATTTTGAGAGATATGGCTTCCATAGGGAAAATTAGGGTTTATGGCTTCCGTAAGGAAATTTAGGGTTTTTGGCTTGCGTAAGGAAATTTAGGGTTTTTGGCTTCCGTAAGGAAATTTAGGGTTTTTGGCTTGCGTAAGGAAATTTGGGGTTTATGGCTTCCGTCAGGAAATTTAGGGTTTATGGCTTCCATAAGATAAGAGAGCTAAGAAGGAAAAGAAAAATAATGGAGAGAGCATGAGTGTAGGAAAAAAAATGGAATATATATGGACTTCTCCGTTGATCATAGCCTTCAATGTTACTTTGTATGTCCACTTTTAGTTGCATAGCCTCTACTTTTAGTTGCATCCATTTTTAGTTGCATGGCTTTTTCTTTTAGTTGCATGCGACCGTCCACATGACCTTTACTTTAGTTTTCTTTACTTTACTTTAATTAGCCACATGATCCTATCATCTGTTTGTCTTGATCGCTGCCCATCCAATTCGTCTGGTCCGTGTCCAGCCTCGTCCGGTCGCCGGTTTCGTCCAATCGCCGGTTGTCGGATCCGCCCAGTTTCCGACACCATCCAATTCTGATTTCTCCGGTTCCAGTTTGCTTACCAGCCAATTCCGGATTGCTTACCGGCCGGTTCCGGTTTGCTTACCGGTCGATTCCGGATTGCTTACCGACCGGTTCCGATTGTCTTACCGGCCGGTTCCGGTTGTCTTACCGACCGGTTCCAATTTGTTTTCCGGCCGGTTCCAGTTTGCTTTCCGACCGGTTCTGGTTTGCTTACCGGCCAATTCCGGATTGCTTACCGGCCGGTTCTGGTTCCATTACTGGCTGATTCCATTTTATTGCAAGTCGGTTTTTGGGAACCTGGCCACATTCATCCATCTAGACAAAGTGGCCAAAGTGCTCTTAGCACAAATGAAAAATGAGGGATCTCAATGTGCTTATATAGTTAGGGCCTTAAGTTTCCTATCTATGTGGGATACTTCAAAATTCTATTTTCCCTATCTTCTCAAACTTCATGTCCACCTAACTTGATATATAGTTGTCTATTTTGTATGTAGTAAAATGCGTTTTGAAGCTCTTGAGTACATCCATATTTCTATAACAAGCTACTAATCTAATCTAAAATAATTATTTCATTATTTTTTTACATAGTTTTCATATTGTGTGAAAAACCACACGACACTGGTATCTGATGCGGTGTCAGCCTTTGTCTGCTCAAACGGGTTCCTTGGCATGGGTCCATAGTATGGTTTGAGTCGAAACCCATTGACCCATTTACCCATAACTTCGTCGGCGAGTGTCCCTAGCTTGTAAGAACCGTTGAACTCTTGTGTAATCCAATATGGTCCGGTCCACCGAAACCGTAGCTTCCCCGACATCTTATCCATCCAGGTCTGGAATACAAGTACTGGCCTACCGATCCCAAACCTTTTTCCGTTACCTTTCCGGTGTCGATCGACGAACGTTGTCCTTCTCCATTGCTCCAGTTCCATGTGCATCAGGCTGGCTATCCGGTGTTCCTCCAGTTCGCATAGTGTTGCTAGCCGAATTGTTTCCGACTCCTTCTCGTTCAGGCGTTCCCTAACCTGTAACCGCAAACTAGGAACCTGGAATTCGATCGGCATTACTAGTTCCAATCTAAATGCCAATCGGAAAGGCGTTGTCCGGATACTTGTCTTATATGTTGTCCGGTAGGCCCAAAGTGCACTATGCAGCTTTGTATCCCAATCCGACTGGTTCTCATTGACGATTTTCTGGAGGATGTTTTGTAGTGTCTTATTTGTGGATTCGGCTAATCCGTTGTCTTGTAGACATCCATACCGGCACTAGATATATTCATATAAAAAAAATTTCGTGGATGCCCCGGTGTTGTCTCGTAATGCTTTAGCCTCCACCCACTTGGTGTAGTAGTTCATAGCGACAATCACGTATCTGTTGTCGGTTCTCATTGCTGGTGGTTTAAATGGCCCGACGAAGTCCAACCCCGATTTCTAAAATGGTTCCAATGGCAGCACCGACTGGGGAGGCATTCTTGCCTGTTCCATTGCTTGGCCCATCCACTGACACAAATCGCATTCTTTAGCATACCGAATGGCGTCTTTTAATGTTGTTGGCCACCATAGGCCACTCTACCATATTTTCCTTGCCATAGCATCCCCAGCATAATGCCCTCCGGCAACGCCGCAGTGTGCTTCACGCATTATTTGGTCTTTTTCGTCGCTACGCACCGCGCGCTGCCATATGCCATCCACGCCTTTATGGTATAGTGTGTCCTGTAGTAGGCAGAAGTGCCGGCTTTGTATTGCTAATCTTTTCCGCTCGTCTTTGTTCATCTCCTCTGGAGGTAATCCAGTGCTCAGGAATTGGTGTATGTTAGTGAGCCACTTGTCCTCCTCGGCGATCGTACCATCTGTTGTTGTTTCGGTTGTGACCCTAAACAAGTCTGCATCCGGAAATTCGTCTGCGATTCCGTCACCGGTTTCTCCGGAGTCTAACCGGCTCAAATAATCCGCAACCGCATGTTGTATGCCTGGCCGGTGAAATATCTCGAACTCAAATTCTTGTAATAATAGCGTCCACCGGGTCATCTTACCCGTGAGTCATGCTTTTGCGACCAAGTAAAGTAGCGCCGAATGATCTACATGAAAGGAAAATTTCCTCCCCGATAGATAGTGTCGGAACTTGGTGACGCTATAGATCATGCCCAAGGCTTCTCTTTCCGTCGTAGAGTAATTACGTTCTGCCTGGGACAGCTTCCGGTTGGCATGGGCCAGTACCACTTGGGTTCGGTAAGCTGCATTAATGCACTCCCTATTGCTATGTCGGACGCGTCTACGAATACATGGAATTCTTTAGACCAATTCGGAGGTTGCACCACCGGTGCTTGTGATAGTAGTACTTTTAATGCCCGGTAAGCCTTCTCTTCTGTGTCCGTCCATTGAAACAGTGTCCGGTGCACCGCGGCATGCAATGGTGTGGCCAGGTCTGCTAGATACTGGAGCATCCGGTTATGCCACCGGATTTGTCCTAGGAACCGACTCAATGCTTTCGCCATGGGGTCGAAGCACGCTACGCAGCTAGTCCCATACAAATGGTATGTACGTCCGGTACCACAAATTGCGTAGCATCATAAACAGACATTCCGGCTGTGTACCAGAAAAGTACTGTTTTTGGCCACAAAAATTGTCAATACTTTCAATACTGTTAGTACTGAATAATTCAGAAAAAAAATTAGAGAAAAAGAAAATCGATTTTGGAGAGTGGGGTGACTGTAGTACAAGTGTCATTTACTGTAGAAGGAGTGGGGGGAACACGTGAGGAGATGTTCTTCCATTTTGGGGGCTATTTTCCCCTCACGTCGATTTTGGCGCTTCCCCTCATACTGCTCTTCCTCTATCCCTCTAAGCTTTTCATCACAGACATCCATGTCACGTTTCTGATTTTCCTTCAATCTAAATCTCAGACATCCATGTCTGGTTGGAGAGTTTGAGTTGAGGATTTCTGATTTTTTTAGGGTTTCTGTTTTTGTTAGGGTTTAGGTTGAGGTACAGAGATTGTTCTGAGGGTTTAGGTAGCAGCCAATAGTGACTTCTTCGACAACAACTTTCTTACTTCCACCGATTGCAGTTGATGTCGTGGTGGTTTGGGGCTTTTTCCACCAAATCGAGGCGGCATTGGAGGTTCCTTCCACCAAATCGAGGCTCCTTCCACCAAATCAAGGCGGCATATCCAACGCTCCCTCCACCATTGGAGGTTCCTTCCATCCATTTTTTTATTTTCAATACTAAAATGTTTCATTTCTTCAAATTTCAGTACTAAATTTTTAGAATTGACATTTGTCATATTTGATATGTAATTCTAATGTTTGAAACAAAATATTTCTCACTTTGCAGGCCACATTTAAAAACATTTGATTGTGTTTTCTTGGTTGAGTCTATATAACATTAACTACTTTCGCAAGACACTTAATTTTTGTGGATAAATCTAGTGACCGAATGGGGGTTCCTAACAAGAGTGAGTTGTCAAGTAACTTATGCAATCTGAAAGGACTAAGAGACGAGTGGTTCTTCACATAGTCCGTTATTTGGTAGAAATAACGAAGAGATTTAGTGAAGAGGATCGTAGGGATATTATCTGTAGAGTGTTACACCATCAAAGTTTGAATGAAGACATGGAGAGAATAAAATTTAGGGACCAATGTGTTTCAGAAGAGATTGTGGAGTCTATGAAGTCATCCCTAGACTTAGTGAAAGGTGTAGAGAGCTTAGACAAACTTGCTGCAAAGAGGGCAGCCCTACACATGGTTGTGAACGGTGCGAGAGAAAAAAAATATAGTGATACTAAAGTTGCCTTAGCCCTGGGTATTCAAAGAAGGAACTTGAGGAAACATCGCCGAAATATACACTCAAGCAAATTCAAGTGGTTGGGGTCGGGACGTAGACGACGATGTGATGCCTTATCTCAAGAGATTATTGAGAAAGTGGATTCATTTTGGGCCAAAAATACGCGTGTCTCACCAAATAAGAAGGACGTGTGTAGACGACAAATAAGTCAGGGTAAGTACCAGATTCACCCTAGACACTTCTTGGAGATGACAGAGGTATTCCATTTTTTTATATCAATTCACATTCCATAACTTTGTGTTTTGACAAGTGTATATTAATGTTTGCTATATATATTGGTTGATGTAGGCTGAATTGTACATGAACTTTAAAGACCAACATCCAAGCTTGACTGTTGGATTCCGCAAGTTCCAAGGTTTGAAACCATTTTATGTTAGAAAATTAAATGAGAGGAATACATGTTGTTGTGTGTACCATGTGAAGATGGACATGTTAAGGCTAGCAGTGAATGCAATGCGTACTGATTCTAAGGGTATACACGGGGAATTATGTGTCTGCACTTGTGAGATTTGTAGACCAAATGGGTCTCTCATATGTGAACCTAATTGAGTGCCCATATTGTTCAGCTCTTTCTTCAACTCCTCTTTCAACACCTCACTTTCTAAATTTTGGATTGTCGATGCAATCCATTCATATGTAGTTTTTATTGAAGAAAATTTCTTTTCTGTCTGTATCTCAGCTGATTTAACTTCTTCCAAATCAGCAAGTAGTGTTTGTATTCTTGAGCTCATAGAAGCTATGCAACCGGCCATCATCTGTTCATGCTTTTCAGTCATTGTGGCCCGTACCTTTGCCTCTAGAACTTGGTGGACAGGTGTTATAGCTAGAATATCCACATGAGAGGTTCCAGATGACTTCAAGCCAGTGTTGGTACTGGAGGACCCTTTGTAATGTTCTGACCGGTGCTGATTAAAATCTTCCCAATTTACGTCAATGCCACCTTGAACTTCACATGCAAAAGCACGTGCAAAAACGGTACCCACCTCATTGTTAGTGATTTGATTTGTATCATAAACATGTTTGTATCTCGTCTTCAATAAATTCATGTATTCCCTCTTCAAACCACTTATGTGGAATCCTCGCCTTGTGTCGGGATGTGCTGACCCCCAGGTTTTTAACAACCACTCTCTCAGCTCTGGATAAACGTCAGGTCGTGCTCGAAGGAAATAATTCCATCCAAGAGGTGTGTCTCGACTAATGGAGTGGTACATCTTCTTTCTCTATGTTGATGAATTCATCACCCTTTCTCTCATAGCAACTCCTTTCTCTGTGTTGATGTATAATCTCACTAGTTTTGTAAATCTTCTTTCTCTGTGTTGATGTATAATCTCACTAGTTTTGTAAATCATCATAGCCAACTCCATCGCATCGCATGTACAAGCCATGTCAAACACACAAAAACCCAAAATAGTCAGAAAAACACTCATCCATGTCAAACTTACACAAAATAAAACAGATGGACAGGAAACAAGAACAAAACGAAAACATAGCAACTCATCATAGCCAACTCCATTTACGTTGCATGTACAAACATGTCTAAAACACAACCACCTCGATCAAAATATTGTCATACATTTTTAAAAGAAACACAGAGAAACACAGAGAAAACAAAAACATACCAATTGGGCATGCAACACATAGACTATGAATAATCAAACCCTAAAAATGGCCATACACATGCAAATAAAAAATAGACAGACAGGAAACATTCAGAAAAAGAAAACATACCAGTTGGGCATGCAATACAGAGAATACCTCGAGGTCGTACAACTTGCAGAGGTACCAGACCGTGTTGATTTCGACACCTTGGGAGCACACCAAGCCTTCAAAATCACCTATATGCAAGAGGTTGTTGACGAGGCTGCTGCAGAGGAGACAAACGAGCATACACAAGGAAGGAAAATCAACAACACATACAACGAGCAGGGGAAACAAAAATCTCTGCGTATACAAAGTTCAGAGATCGAACCTGGCACAGAGGGGAACACAAGAACAGCTATGCGGGGAAATAGAGAATCGAAGGTGGAGTGAGAGAGAGAAACAGAAAGAAAGAAAGAAACAGAGCTTCGAAGGTGGAGTGAGAGAGAGAAAGAGAGAGATAGACCTGTAATAGATATGTCGTCTTTCTTTAACTTTCTGCCATTGTCTGTCTGACAACTTCGAGACAGAAGAGAGAGAGAGAGAGTGAGAGAGAGAGACATACCAATTGACACGTTCGACTACCCATACCAGAGAGAGAGAGAGATACTGAGACTGACCAACTGTCACAATGGATACCTTCTCCAGGTGTGCTTTCGTACAACTCTACCTAGGAGACTGGGGCAACAATTAATGTATTAAATATGGCCTAGGGACATTTCGAGTGTGACGTATAATATCTTTGTGCATTCGAGTGTGACGTAATGAATTTGTTTTTTGTTTTTTGAAATTTATTTACAATTTTTAATGTTTATTTTCTTCTTCGATTTAGTACTAAATTTTTGGCCAAAAGTTGGTACACCGTAGCATGCTTCGACCCCATGGTGGGTGCCGGTGCCTCCAAAATTGCTTTAACCTTGTCCAGGTCTACTGCAATACCGTCCTTGCTAACGATGTGGCCTAGTAATGCACCGCTTGACACACCGAACACGCATTTCGCCGGGTTAAGGCGTAACCGGTAAACCCTACATTTCTCAAGACATAGTCGGAGGTATTGGAGGTGTTCCCCTTCCTGGTTGTACACGGCGAAATTGTCTAGGAACACCTGCATGAATGCTAGAATAAATTCTCCGAAAATCTCCATGATTATCCACTGAAAGGTTGTCGACACCGTTTTAAGTCTGAACATCATGACTAGGGCGACAAATACTCCCCATTCGGTAACAAAAGCGGTTTTCTCCTGGTCGTCGGGGTGCATCCGGATCTGATTGTAGCCGTTGAACCCGTCCAAGAAACTATAAACTTCGTGACTAGCTATTGCATCTAGGACTCCATCCGTAAAAGGGAGTGGGAAGGCGTCGGTTACCGTTGCCGCATTCAATTTTCAGTAGTCGACACATACCCGGATTTTTCCGTTCTTTTTCGGTACGACGACTATCGGGCTCAACCATGTTGCCTTTTTGACCGGTCGGATGAACCCTACCCATAACAATTTGTTGATTTCATCCTTTACTTTGGCTGCATAGTTAGGGTTCATCCGGTAGCGCCGTTGCGCCACCGGCTTGGTTTCCTTACTTAGATGTATTTGGTGTTGATACAATTGAGGAGCTAGGCCCCGTATGTCCTCGTAAGACCACGCGAACACGTCCCAGAACTCCTTTAATAAGGTGATTGTTGTCGTCTTCCTTTCAGGAGTCATTTCTTTGGCGATGTGAACCGGTCTTGCGTCTTCTGCGGTGCCTAGGTTTACCTCTTCCAACTGAGAGGCTTTTACGCATTGGGATACTGCCAATTCCTTCTCCAAAGCTTCCTGCACGTGTCGTAACTCTCTGATGGCTTCTTTATCTGGTTCTTCATCGGCATCCTCCGGTTGTATTATATATGGTGCCACTGCTTCGGCGACATCAACTTCAAATAAGGGTACATTTTTTGGATTCTCCTGTAAGTACTGATCGACCTCTTCATCAGCCAATCCTTCAAGCATGTTGACACATTCTGCATATAGCGGTGTCAGCTCCTTGCCGGTACTCAAACATGGTTGTGTAGGTACTCGTACTTTCGCTTTGCCGCGCCGGAAAGTGATTATGTTTTTCTTCCAGTTTTGCTTTATGTGCGTTGTTTTTAACCATGGTTGGCCCAGCAACAGTGGGTATGCCCCTTGTGCATTGAGCTGGAGGACTATTGCCGAAATGCAGAATGCGTGACCTCCGATAGTCACTTCCAAATCTCGTAACAATCTGGTAGGTCTTACTGAACTTGTGTCCGCCATCCGAAGCCAAAACGGGCACGGCTCCCAGTCCTGGATTCCTAGGGTATTACAAGTTCAGAGGCTAATCACACTCATGCCGGATCCTCCGTCTATAATCGTTCCGGGTAGCTCTCATCCCTTGACGATGGTTGTGATAGCCGGACTACTCGTGTCAACTACCGTCGGTCCTTCCTCCAGATTAGAAAAGAATGTCGGAGCCGGTGGCGTGCCGACCGCAGTCATTCCCGTCTTCAGTCCTTCCGTAAACTGAGCTACTAACTGCAATAGCCGACCTAATGGTAGCGTGATTTGGCATTCTTGCAACGCCTGCCATATTGGGTTTTCCGCTTGGCTATTGTCAGTTAGCTCCTCTAGATTCTCCTTTTGTTGTTCCAGTTCTGCTACATTCTGCTCATTTGCCTTCTTTACCCATTCGGTGGCCTGCTTCCAGATGGTTTTATGGGTTTCCCACTCCGTTGCTTTTCCTTTTGCCCTCGTGGTCACTTGTTGTATGTCCTCCTGGTTGCTCCGTAGTTCGATTTGCCGGACCGGTGGTGCTTGCCGATTCAGCAAGTTATACTCGCACTGATCCATTGTGTGGTTTCTGGAATGGCAAAGCAGGCATTGAGAACGCATGGTGCACTCCAGCGCCGAGTGTCTGGCATTCAGGCAAGTCGTACATTGAATTGCTTGTCGAAAGCGGAGGTCTTCATTAGTTGGTAACGTTCGTTGGAGTGCCCCCATCGTCAACCATGAGTTGGAGTTTTCCATTTCCCTGACTCCATCTATGACCTGGTCGACGGAACTCGTGCGGAAATCAATGACTATGCACACCGTTCGTAGGGGTTCCCAGAGTGCTACTAGGAATATTGCCCTAGTCTCTTCCTCCGGTGGTGTCCGATTGAGCTGGTTGTGCATTCTCTAGAATCGGATTACAAATTGTTGAATGTTCTCTGTGGGCTCCTACCTGATGGTATAAAATAGGCCGACCATTTCCCGCTGATCCACCTCTTTGTGAAAAAAGTGTAAGAATTTAGTTTTCAAGGTCTCAAACATCGTGATGGTACTGGGATCTTGCGTTAGGCGCCATCTGGCGGCGGGCCCTTCCAGGGTCATGCCGAACTCCGCCATCTTGGAGTGTTCTGCTTCGGCCGCGGTTAAGCGTTGCGACACATGATTCGCTTCCCAGGTCTCCTGAAATGCATAGACGTGGGCCTCTACGTCCGGATCATCCCGGTACTTGGGATATTGAAACGACATGTCGTCGTCCGGTGTTGGAACACAAGCTGGTGGTGTCAGAGGTCTCTCCTCCTCCGTCGGAGGTCTCTCCTCTTCCTTTGTCGGAGGTCTTTTCGTCTCTACTTCGGGTGTTGGGGTTTGCTCAGTCCTTGGCCATTCTGTGGCTTCCAGCTCTGTCAATTCTGGTTCCGGTGTTAGTAAGGTATCTGATTCCTCGTCCGCCGGTCCGTCTGGGGTGTCCTGACTGCTGTGGTAATAAGAATGAGCGCTATATTTGCCGTCCGAGTCTGATTCAAAGGCCGAAAATGGTTCTGAATCGCCGTCTCCTAGAGTTAATCCCTGTAGAAGGGATTCCGTTTCCCGAAGACTACTTAAATTGCTTCCTTCGTCGGGGTGGAAATCTTGTTGCAAACGGAGTGACTCCTCGGCCACTCGCCGGATCACTTTGGAAAATGATTGATCTGAACGAATTTCTTCCACTGTCTGCTGGAAGGCCTCTCACTTCCCAGCCGCTCAGCGAGTCTCCTTGCTCGATCCGTAACCGGTCCGCTCGTTGGTCTAGTCATCCATTCCCGCCGTTGTTTGCTACGCTTATGCAGGAATCGTGGTCGCCAAAAAACTGTGTTACTCCTTCGGGCTGGACAATAGCCTAACACAGGGTGTCTGCAGAAGACACTTCACCAAAGGGTGTTACGGTGAAACAGAGTTAGACCAATGATTAATCAGACCTTAATCGGTTACTTAAGCAACATATCCTTAATCTTAATACACGTGTAAGATAGAAAGTAATTAGCACAGAACGGTAATCAATACACAGAGATAAGACAATAGAGCTTTATTAATTATCCGTCGTCATTTACAATGTAACCGAGCCTTTTTATAGATCACCGGCTCTGCATACAAAACGGTGCCAACTGGCACACTAATATGAACCGGTCCAGATCCGGATCGGCATACCGATTCCGGTCTGTCCATTCACTTCTCTAAAATCTTACTTAATTACTTAATATCCTAATAACAACTTCCGATTATTTCTGCCCCTTTCATATTCTGGACTGTCCTCCACTCCTTGCCGGCTGGCTAACATATAAATGGGCACTGCTAAATACAATATTTATAATCATAGGTTGACCCATGTGTGATATTCGTGAAATTCCGCATTCATAATATTCGTAATATTCGAGAATGAAAAAAAAAAGCCTCAATGGTATTATAAAACCATTCGTTTCAAATTTATAAAATAAAAATGATTTAATTCACTAAAACATTAATTAAATCACTAAGACAATAATTAAATCACTAAGAAAATTAGGATGTTTACTAAAATTAGGGTTTCAACTGAAACCCTAAGTTTTTGGTCGAGGACAGGATGCAGAGGGAGGCGAGGGTGTAAGCATGCACTGGGAACAGGGTGAGGATCCTCGCTTGTTGCTTGCCATTCGCTCGTTCCCCCAATTTGTTTTTCCAAAGAAAACTTTTTTTGAAAAAAAAGAAAGAAAACGAATACATTTAAATGTATTCGTATTCGCATTCATATGCATTCGTGGGGCAGGCCCCAGGAATGCAAATATGTCAATCTATGTTTATAATGTAGAGCTTATATTATTAAAGCATTCTTATATTTATACATTCATTTGATGCATAGTTTGGTGCATGGAGACATATTGATGTTGGATTTGAGCATGGTTGAGAAAGATAATTTAATGGGTTAGGTTCAAATTATTCATACAAAAAAGGTTTAACTTTATAGCGAGCATAAAAGTATTAGTTGACATACGTTCTAGTGGGAATAACAATGATTAGAACCCGTGAAGAAAATTTCTCTTTCAAAAGGAAGTTTATGGACCACCTTTTCAAAATGAAAATCGGAACATGATTTCTAACTTTAGCCTAAGGGTTATTATGGATTGATGAAGCATAGAAGACATTTTCCCAAGCTTTACATCAATAAAAGGATAATTGTATATGTCATGCATGGTTATAATTGACAAACTCCCTACAATAGAATGAATTCGATGATAGACACAGTGTTAACCCCAATATGAAACTATTGCGTTGATAAATCACATATAAGAAACTTTAGGCATTCTCAAAAAAGTTCACTAGTAGTTTGATATGGTTAACATAAGAAAATTCCCAAAATTGAATGTGCAAACATGAAGTAGCAATAAGTATTGTGCTTCACAACATTGTGATTATAAAAATGTTTCGTAATTTTAATTTAAGAATAACTTTGAAAAACTGCAATTGGGAACGTGTCCTTAGAACAAGAGCGAGGAGATGACAAGATGGGTCGATGATAGACACAGTGTTAACCCCAATATGAAACTATTGCGTTGATAAATCACATATAAGAAACTTTAGGCATTCTCAAAAAAGTTCACTAGTAGTTTGATATGGTTAAAATTAAAATTCCAAAAATTGAATGTGCAAACATGAAGTAGCAATAAGTATTGTGCTTCACAACATTGTGATTATAAAAATGTTTCGTAATTTTAATTTAAGAATAACTTTGAAAAACTGCAATTGGGAACGTGTCCTTAGAACAAGAGCGAGGAGATGACAAGATGGGTTGTAAAAGTATGTAAATGCTTAGGTACGATGCAACATGTACTGAAGTTTGATTGTAAGCATTGACAATAATGCATGAATTCAACAAAACACAGTTTTCCATGCATATTAGATTGATCACATTTTCATAAGAAAATTCAACTCCACAAAACACTTGTAGGTATTCTAGTCATTGTCATGAAGGAAAAGCATAAGATTTGTGTCATTTAGGATAAGAATAACACTTCATAAATTCTAATGAAATGGGTTCCAAACTATGTTAGTTGGAAAGGTACCAAAAAAGTGGCTTTATACACTAAATTCACATCAAAACATTTTAACTTGATGTAGAAAGAGGCGTGGGGGTCCTAACTAAAAAGGTTTCAAAGCATGTGTTTCGCTAAAACATTGGTATCATGTTTGAATGTGGGTATAGTAAGGGTGTACAAATCTAGTCTAAATATGTACGATGTTTACAAGAAGGCAATCTCACTCTCACTCCTATTCTCAACCTTTTATGTGGGTGATTTTCTTTTCCAGAAAATTCAATAGAGATATATAGACATCCTATCAAGTTTTAGGTTTGGAATGTCTTCAAAGGAAAATTGACAATTTACAAAGGTGGACGAATTTTGATTCTTATTCATTAAAAAAGTACATTGAATTATTAAAATTGATACGTATGAAGGGATACGTATTAAAATTTAGACATAAAATCTCTCCTAAAGGTTCGCAGTATGGTTGAGTAGTTGCTTGCACCCAAGTGTGGAGTGATTTCAATTTTCGAACAAAAATTGACGGGGTGCAAAAAGGTGGGAGACCAAGAAAATATATATTAATTTCTCATAAGAATTCTCCAAAAGTAGGTAAGCCTCATGGTATTCAAGGCTAATATATAATTAATATCAAATATGATTGCACACATTAGAAGTTCTTTTTGGAGTTTCGATTCTACGACGTGGACCATTGGAAAAGAAAGAATCATGCATTAATGGTCGTCTTCTTATTTTCAAAAGCAAAGAAATGATGGACAAGTGGCAAATTTCCAAATTACGACCGGAAATGATTAGGAACCATGAATACAATACAATGAATGAATAGCAGATGATGGCAACAAGATAAGAAGATACACGGGAACATTGACCTATGTATGTATGTATACATATATATATATATATATGTGTGTGTGTGTTCAGTCTCATGTCATCAATTCCTAACTAAGTTACAAAAGGGAAAGGCAAAGAAAGAAAGAAAGAAAGAAAGAGGATTATTATTATCCATAATCTTTCCTTCCCGCATACAATGTAACATATCTATGTATATAGATAGATAGATCTATACATACATACATACATACATACATATTCCTGACCCCTCCTTCATTCATTATTATTATTATTATTATTTTGGGGTTTGGTTTGTGAGGCAAGGAGGAGGGTGTCGCCATGGCATCTGATTCTGCCCATCATGTGAGACTGAGACCCATCCGAACGACACCCACTAAGAAGCCGCCGCCGCCGCCTTTTTGTGCAGAAGAATTAGGTCGTGGGCTCCATTCCCAATCAGAAGAAGATTCAGAGAATGTTTCCGCTGTTCATGATGCGGATGATGCTGATTATGAACCACTTACCCCTGCTAGTAGAGTCTTTTGTAGCCCTTCTCTCAACATGACCATTCTCGTTACCTTTGGATTGAAGACCTCTTGTAATATCGATGCTCTAAAAGAAGGCCTGAAGAGTACTCTGCTCAGACACAAGCGTTTCTGTAGTGTTGTGGTAAGTGAGCTTTCCTTCTCTTCATTGTTTTTATCATTCAGCATCCTCTATTTACATGCGAAAGAAAAAAGAAGAAGAGAAGGTAGAAACGTTATTGTATTAGTTAGGCTATGGTTTTCCATAGGAAATAACCTCCGAGATACCCCCGCATTTTGCTTTATTTCCTCTAATGCTCCTGAGTTTTTCTTCATTTCCCTATCAAATGCCATTTTTCAATGGCCTCTCTCTCTCTCTCTCTCGTGTAAACTGTATATGCTATTTGAGCCTGTGTTGTCTGGTCCATTCATCCCCGTTCTCCCTTTTTGGGGGGTTGATCATGAGCATTTGAATAAGAACTTTTTTAGAATTTCTCCCTTCTCAAGTTTTTTTTTTTTCCATTTTTGATAAGAAGTTTTTTGTTATGTCGAAGTCTAAATTGTTTTTGAAGTATGAGCGTGATAATGAGACACAGTCCTTAGAAAAATAAGCTTCCCTTTATATGATGAAAATTCTATGGCTGGAATTTTTGATAAGAAGTTTTTTGTTATGTCAAAGTCTAAATTGTTTTTGAAGTATGAGCGTGATAATGAGACACAGTCCTTAGAAAAATAAGCTTCCCTTTATATGATGAAAATTCTATGGCTGGAATTTTTGATAAGAAGTTTTTTGTTATGTCGAAGTCTAAATTGTTTTTGAAGTATGAGCGTGATAATGAGACACAGTCCTTAGAAAAATAAGCTTCCCTTTATATGATGAAAATTCTATGGCTGGAATTTTTGATAAGAAGTTTTTTGTTATGTCGAAGTCTAAATTGTTTTTGAAGTATGAGCGTGATAATGAGACACAGTCCTTAGAAAAATAAGCTTCCCTTTATATGATGAAAATTCCCTTTACCTTCATTCTATGTGAAAGAGTAAGACATAATTTAGAATTTATTTTTCTTTGATAATGAGGTTTGTATTGGACAATCTGCTTCATTCTCTAGGAAGAAGCATCATTAAGAACATAATTTAGATAAATAAGCTTGGTGCTTTTTATGTCATGTGGAAGATCTCTTCACTCCAAGACAAAGCATAAGCATCATCAAGGTATGGTTTAGGAAGTAACATTTGTGATGAATCATGATGAATTTTGAATCTTATCTTGTTTGTGATTTTCAATTTACAGAGGAAAGGAAACGGAGATGAATTTTATTGGGCACGTACGAATGTCAATGTAGATGATCATGTCATTGTTGTCACACCAAAAGGTGCTGATGTGAGTTCAGCGACCTTTGTGGAAGACTATGTAACTGATCTCATGCAGGGCCCCCCTCTTGATATGGCCAAACCACTTTTTGAATTTCACATTGTGAAAGCAAAGCTCGGGGATGCAATGGAAAACATGATTATGCGAGTGCATCATTCGATGGGCGATGGGATGTCTCTTATGTCGCTTGTGCTAGCATGTACAAGAAGAGTCGATAAACCTGACACCATGCCAACCCTTCCAACCTATAAACAAAAGAACAGAATTAAAGAAGGGTTTTGGAAAAGGCACTTTCTGCTCCTATGGAGCGTCCTTCTCATGCTGTGGTTTACCCTACAGGACATATTTATCTTTACAGCTACATGTTTCTGGTTGAAGGACAGCCAGATCTCTCTCAAGGGTTATTCTCGGCTTGAGAACTTACCCAAAAAACTTGTGCACACGACAATTTCGTTGGATGATATTCGCAGTGTCAAACAAGCAGTAAATGCTGTAAGTTCCTTATCAAGAATCATTGTGTGTACACTTTTATATCCATATCTATATTTTGTATATTCTTGGTTAGATTATAGGGGAATTGACCAAAATACTCTGAATGTTTCACAAAAATCTTAAATACCCCTAGCAGTTCAGAAATTCGCAAAGTACCTCTGCTTCAAAATGCCAGCAGCGTTTTTGGATTTTTTTGAACAATGGAGGGTAGTCTGGTAAATTAATGCTTGCTCCCAAAATCTTCACCCTGTAGAGAATTGGTATTATTAATATGTCAAACAACCACAGTTTTGTTAGGGTCTCTTAGAACCTTCATGTGCACATTATCTCTCAAGGGCATCAAGTGTTACACATCTACGAGCATGTAAAGCACATGCAAAGTTCCGCACGGAGAATCAGGGCCCTGTGCATGGTACTTCCATAGAGATAAAAAGATTCTTAAGGTCAAAGAGACTGAATAAGTTCCATCTGATGAAACCGAGCAGAGACCAAAAACTCTTGCATTGAGTCACTACATTCCAGAGTGGTATCTAGTGACTGAGAGGGATACCAAAATCTTTTGGTCAACCCCTACATTCTACAATGTCATCATTAAACTAATGTAATAATGAAATTTGAATTCTTATGCATACATTTATAAAAACATGTTTTTTCTGATTGACAGACTGTAAATGACGTCCTATATGGAGCATTTGTGGCTGGATTTTCACGTTACTTATGGGAGCATCATGGTATGGTGAAGTGCAATCACTTGTCTCACTCATCTTAATAAGCTTCGATTTAAAACTCAGAATTAAGTGTGGTATCATCTTAATCACTTTTAATCAGGTTTAATGTACAACATTCTGTTAAGAAGTGTACTGACTGAACATGGCTTTATTTTCTGATTTTAGTAGGATAAATACATATATCTTGATTAGACTTTCTAACTTAGTTTAAAATTAAGCTTTACAGAGAAAAATAGGAAAAAGTATGACAAAGGAACCTTTATCTATCAGATCTTTGCCTAGTTAGCCTTGTCGCTACCAGTTACATTCTTAGCATTTTTGTCCTCCAACATTGATGTTAGTATGGAATATGATGTTTTCTAATGCTTACTTTTATAGGTCTTCTTGCATTTTTAGCCCTTTCAATCTCTCTTGAATTAGAAGAAGGAATGAAAGATATTTTAACATATCTTAAAGACGATAATAGCCTATGATACTTGACAAGTATTACGACTGTTTATGCTATAACTAATAAAAGAAAATATCAAAAGTAAAACGTGTTTCTACTTTTGCTTTCTGAAACCAAATGGCTTGAAGCGTAATGATGAACAACCAACAATTAATACCCTACAGATGAGAAATCTGAAAATTTGTAGAATCTAGAAGAAAATAATATGTTAAAGCGCTCTGTATCATGCATCTATTTTCTTTCAGTTGATGATACAATAGATCTGAGTAAGAATTTGAACTCGAAGCATATGGAAAAGCATCCCAAAAGGAAGGCATCGCCTTTTTTCAATAGGCGGATCCGAGCAAGTGCAATTGTAAATACGAGGCCAGCACCAGGGCTACATGTGAGTTGCATTAAAAGTTTGTGTTTGTGATTTGTGAATCCAAGGACACCGATTTGATGGTTGTCAGGTATTGTCAGGAAATAGAAAACATGATGAGGAGTGGATCTAAGATGAGATGGGGGAATGAAATTGGTTATACCATTTTGCCAATCCAATTATCTGGATTTGAAGATCCCTTACAGTGTGTACATGAAGTGAAAAAGTTGTTTGACAAGAAAAAACTCTCATTAGGACCATTATTTAGCTATAGAAGTGGCTCATTGATAATGAAGCTCGCTGGAGTAGAGGTAATCCTTTCTCGTGCTATTTGTTTTCCCTCTCTTTACACATTGGGTTCTTTCTTTTATTATTTATGCATATTTTACAGACTATGGCTTCATCTCCATACATAAAGCCCATTATGGGTGTACATACTGTAGAAAGTCCATACTACCAGCAAGAAAGTAATGGAAAAGAAACTTAAAACATTGTAGATAAGCTTAATGGTAGTGATATTTAATATGTAAGGGTTTATGAACAAAATGAGTGTCTGTGATAGCGTTTTGGGATAAGGGAAAAAACTTTCCTGGAGTCATTATTGGCTAATTTTCAAGACTTCAAATACATCTTAGCTGCATTGTTTTTACTGTTGATATTATCTTCGAAAATATTTGTTAAAAGATATATAAAGTGGCTGCTCAATCATCTACACATAGAGATGGGTTTTTCTGTTTGGTCAGATTGCAACTAAGCTCACATACAAATGCGTGGAGAACACCACATTGTCATTCTCGAATATGATTGGGCCACTTGAAGAAATCCAATTCCTCGGCCTTCCAATCACTCACATCATTCCGACAGTCACTGGTCAGCCTCAAGTAAGTATCGCATTGTAGAGTACTGTATGTATATTGAATGGAGTGGCATGGTATTGCATTGTATACTATTGTATTGTATGGTGTTGTATATGCTCTCGTAGGATGGATGTTTGTTTACATTCAAGTATTGTCTCGCTGACTCTGGTAGCATGGATGTTTTTATAAATTAAAGTGTTGTATGTATTCGTCGATAGTAATTTTTAAGCATGTATATACGTAATTCTTGTAGTTTGTATTGTATCATTTCAGTTTGCATATTGGTAGTATTGTTTTGTATATAATTCTAAGTAGGATAATAATATTCATGGATAAATCCTTACCTAAATATAAATATTTGGTTTCTATGTACAGGCACTATGTGTGCACATCCAAAGCTACATGGATGACATAAAAATTGTTTTGTCTGCAGCAAAAGAAATTATTCCTGATCCAGACAAAATCTTGAAATACATGACTGATGCCCTTGAAGAGATGAAAAACATGATTAATATGCAATAGTGGATGGTGTAATTCATAGAGAGTTAACGTTGTATATTACTGTACATTATTGCTTAAAAACCTATTTTACATTTTTTTTTCACAAAAGAGAAGGCATAAAAATAACCTCTACATTTATTTATTCAGAATGAATTGATCTTTGTAACTAAATGTGGTAACTCATGTTGAAACTGAAGTTCACGTTTGGAATTCAAAATTAATAAAGCATGTATTTTGATATACCATTGTATTTTCAAATGTTCTAGAATGTTTGTAAACGATGGCAATACTTAATGATGTATTCCTTACTACTTTCCAAACTAAATTCAGTTGAAAACACTACCAATCCTCCACCTTCCAAAGATAGTGTGTTACATGGCAAACATCCTATCTTCAAAAACGCGAATGTGGAAACAATCCTATGAAAACCGATGGAGCTTACTATGAGGAAGTCTTGAGATATGACCCTCAACCTTGGCTTCATGTTCTTCAACGAGTGTATATGGACTTACATGGAAGGCATGGGGAACCTATGATGTCCATCCATCACGTAGGATGCTCTGAACTACAAAGATTGGACATGTTAGTGGCCACACCCACACCTTTCGAAGTCAATGATGCTAACTCCACACTCCTTGTGATTGTATTTAGTTTGTTGGACCTCTTAATAAGGTATTGGTTAGTGTTAGTTGATTGCAAACTGGTAATATTATAGCATGCGTAGCTTGCATTTCACACATAAATCTATTGAGAATGGTAGTCGTCAATGAGAGTGAGTTGTTGTGTAGCACATCTATATTTGAAAGGAGCAAGAGATGGGTGTTTCTTCACATAGTTCGTTATTTACTAGAAATAACTAAGAGATTTAGGGATATTATCTCTAGAGTGTTACACCATCAACATTTGAATGAAGACATGGAGAATATCAAGTTTAGGGACCAATTTGTTTTAGAGGAGATTGTATAGTCTATGAAGTCATCCCTAGACTTAGTGAAAGGGGTAGAGAGCATAGATAAGCTTTTTGCAAAGAGAGCATCCCTTCACATGCTTGTAAACAAGGTAACAAAAAAATAAATAGTGATAGTAAATTTGCCTTAGCCCTAGGTATTCAAAGAAGGAACTTGAGGAAGCATCATACAAATATATAGTTAAATCAATTTAAGTGGGTGGGGTTAGGCCGTAGATGATAGTGCGATGCCTTTTCTCAAGAGATTTTTGAGAAAGTGGATTCACCATGTCTCACCAAATAAAAAGGAAGTTTGTAGACAACGAATAAGTCGGGGTAGGTACCAAATTTACCCTAGACACTTATTGGACATGACTGAGGTAATTCATTCTTTTCTATCTATTTGGTTTTACATATTTCTTTGTTTACTAAAGGCTTCTATTAATGTGCACTATATATTGAGTGATGTAGGTTGAATTGTTCATGAACTTCAAAGACCAACATCCAAGCATCAACCTTAGATTTCGCAAGTTCCGCGGTTTGAAACCGTTTTTTGTTAGAAAGTTAAGGGAGAGGAACACATGTTGTTGTGTGTACCACATTAAAATGGACATGTTAATGCTTGGAGTGAACACCATGCGTATTGATTCTAAGGGTATACACGGGGATGGGTGTGGGGATGGGTGTGTTTGCACTTGTGAGATATGTAGAACAAATGGGAAGGATAAATAGGTGTAATGCGCGAAACATGATTTATGCATCAATTTCTGAGTTATGGAGGTCTTTTGTTTGTGAAAAACAACCATCATCTGAGTGCTATAGTCTTCCATGACTTCTAAGAACGTGTACAGTTTGCCCACAACCATTATTTTGTAGATGTGAGTTGGATGTGGGAAATAATCATATTGTCAAATGGAAATATATAGAGTATGTGACAGAAATTTTAAGGTAGGGACTCGTTAGGAAGCATATCAAGGATGTATATAAGGAGACATGTGTTGTTACCATGGTCTTAGAGTTTAAGAAGCAACTTGGGGAGTTCATTCCACAAAACTTTAGGAATTATTGGCAAAATTCACAATTCAAGGAATATATAAATAATTTATGTAAATAATTTTGTGTGTAATTATATAGTGTGGAAAATAGATTAGAGATGTGTGTGTGAGAGAGAAGATAGGAAAAACAGAACAATGGCATATTCACAAGAATAAAATAACAACCAATAGTTACAAATGAGAGAGGAGGGTGCTTATAAGGTCACCCTCTCTCTACATTCTCTCATTGAAACATTGTAAAAGAATATGTGCGGAAGCGTATGCGTAAGACACTAAGTACACGTTCGGAATTACGACAGTTCGATAAAACACAAAAATCACAGAGAAAGAGAGGGGGAGAGAGAGAGAGAGAGAGAGAGAGAGAGAGAGAGAGAGAGAGAGAGAGAGCGTAAAAAACGTAACTATATTCAAAAATAATTCTCTATATGTTCTCTGAGTACATACTTGGTGCTCAACGAGCACCTTTTATACAAGCCCTGACTATCGGGCTGACACAAGCACTTACAGTACCTGACTGCTCATAAATGAGCATCCTACACTTACCCCCAAAATTATTCCTTACGAGGAATAACATTCTAACGGCCTCTCGGTTTACATACCGCTACGACCATATTTTGCGCACGGTTTTATGCACCCAGTCTACGCACTAGGTTGCGCACCCGTTTATGCTCCCAATGTTGACCTTGTCTCTCAACAGTCCCCCTTAAGCTCAACTTGAGGTTCCATATGCTTTTCCTGATCTTCGCTCTGGCCTCTCCTGGCTTCACGCCTTGCTCACGCTCCTCGACCCGTTCAATTCCGCGCGCTTCGACCCTTCCGATTGGCTTGTCTGCTCATGCGGCCTTTCTCAGCTCCCTTGTTGTCGCGATGTTGGCACCTCTTCCGCTGCCCTTTTCTCTGCTTGAACCTCAGTTGATTCGGCGTATTCGAATTGAACATTACGATTGAATCAAACATTTCAGATTCATTCTCGCTTTCACCCGAATTGACTGTCTCCAATTCGTCTTCTGTCTTCAGGCCCTTAACTACATCCGACCATGTCTTAGTCTTGGCCTTTACGCCTTTCTTGGCTTTGTTTCCCCTTTGTTTGGCTCTTCCTTGTGATTACGGCCCCAGTTTTCTTCTTCGGCTTCTTCAGCCGGCCCGAAATTGAATTCTTCATCCGATTCGGCATTGCGGTTACTACCGCTCCTTTCACGCTCTTGTTCTTGTTCCTGTCTCCCCCTCAAGTTCGGCGTGTCACTGAAGGTGTTTGATCGTGGGCTGCGACATAAATTGACTGATCATTCCGACCGGATAGCTGAGGTCTAGCCGAGTGATTGTCAAGTAGATGAGGCTTCCGACAATCTATCGAAACCGTGTCGGGTCACACACCTTTCTCGAATCTCGAGGAAACTTTACATTTCTATCTAGAGGGGTCAAGATGGGCTTACAGTCTGCCATCCCGAACTTGAAGAGCATATTCAGCGCGTGATGACGCTGACTAATTAATATGCCTTTGGGGGAACGGATCACTTCGATCCCAAGGAAGTAATGAAGGTCACCAAGATCCTTCATTTCAAAAGATGCCGCAAGCTGAGACTTTACGCAGCCGATTTCTTCCAGATCGGCACCGGCGATGACTAAATCATCAACATAAACTAAGAGACAAACCGGTCCATATTGACCTTGCCGAACGAACAACGAGGAGTCCGATTTGGACGTTGTAAACCCCATTCTACGCAACTGTTGCGTAATCTTCGCGTTCCAAGCTCACGGGGCTTGCTTAAGGCCGTATAACGCCTTCTTCAATTGGTAGATTGCCGAAATGTTCTGTTCAGATAGAAATCCGAGGGGTTGTACCATGTACACCTGTTTCTCAAGATCACCTTGTAGGAATGCATTCTTTACATCCATCTGATGTAGATGCCACCCCTTCGCCGCAACTACGGCTAGCAGAACTCGCATGGTAGTCATCTTCGCGATAGGCCTTTCGCAACCAAACGGGCCTTATATCAGTTGACCGAGCCGTCGGTGTTGTATTTCACCTTAAACACCCATCTACATCTGATAAGCTTAACTCCTTTAGGTGCGTCAACCAGGTCCCAAGTCTCGTTGTCCGATAATGTGTGCATCTCTTCCTCCATCGCGGCATGCCAATTTGAATCTTCCGCCGCTTCTGCGTAGCTCTCCAACTCACGCACTTCCGCCACTCGTGTCATGTATTCAAACCTTTTCGGTTGATTTCTACCCCTTCCACGGAGGTTCCTTTTCGATTGGCCCGAAGTCAGATTCACTCCGATTTGACTCGACATTGCCGAAATCGTATTCCGACATTTTCTTCTTCCCTTTTTCTTTATGCGTGAACCATCTCCTCGGTTCTTTACATGGGGACAACATGACCGAGTCACCACTACTCGCCGACTCTTCATTTGGTTGGCCATCTCGGCCCGCTTAGCCGAAATGAGATTGGACTCTCTGTTAGAGCTTTGATTTCCTCATCACGTGGAGGCAGCTCGGCCTCGCTGATCTCTTCTTCAGAATTTGGAATGGAGTCAGATGGTATTGGAGGTGAAGGCAAGTACCATGAAGCAGAATTGTCAAATACGACATCTTGGCTTACGCGAACTTCCTTTGTTCGGGGGTTATAACACTTATACCCCTTCTGCTCATCTAAATAGCTGACCAAGATGCACTTCTCAGCTTTGGCATCAAGCTTCCTTGTCTTCTCCTTTGGCACACGAACTTACACAACGTTGCCGAAAATCCTCAAGTATGCCAAGGGCGGCTTCTTTCCGAAATACAACTCGTGTGGCGACACTCCTCCATTAGCAGAAGTCTGATTCTGTAAATAAATAGCCATCCTCACGGTTTCGACCCAATAAAACTTCGGCATATGCTTCTCTTCAAGCATTGCCCTAGCCGCTTCTTCCATTGTCCAATTCTTCCGCTCGGCCACGCCATTCTGTTGCGGCGTGTATCTACACGAGAATTCGCGTCCAATTCCTTCCTTCTATCAAAGCTCTCTGTAAGTTCACTCCGGCCATCGTTTTCTACGTTCTATAGCTCGTTGGAAAGCTCTTTGAGAGAGCTTTCTAAAGAATGTTCATTTACTGAATTCCGTTACCGTGGCGAGAAGTTATGAGCATTTTCATCCGCAGCCATCTTTGCCCCACGGTTCCTCAAACGGAAGGTAGATTTTGAAGCCCTAAATCGAGTGAAAGGTACATTCTCTCTCCTTCCCTCTTTGTCTCTCTTTTCCCGTACGGTTTGTCCCTACAATGGCAAATACTCGTAAAACCGCCGCAAAGTTTGGGGGTATGATTGATAATGAGCCGAGATCACCAACAAATCTCGATTCTAATGCAATGGACAAAATGCTTATGAGTCACTTGATTTCTCTTCAAGAAACCATAAACAAGCAAGGTGAAGAGATTAGGATGTTAATGAAAGAGAATACTAAGCTCCAAAGTGTTGTCATTGAGAATGAAAGTCTTAAACAAGTGGTTGCAAAACTTCAAGAAGAGATTCAAGAATGTAAAAGAGCTTCATTTGAAACAAATGAGCGCCTTAACAAGATTGAGTTAAAGGAAGCATTAAAAGAAGAAAAATTGGATACGATGAGGCGGGATGTAAGTGAGATGAAAAATGTATGTACAACGAAGTCATGGGCCGATGTATGTGGTGGGGATGTGTTATCAAACTCATCTAATATGCATGTGATGCATCAAGAGAAGAATATAGAAAGCATAGATGTCCGAGAATTGAAAGAACGCGAACGACGATCAAAGAACATTGTCGTCCGTGGGATTAAAGAAGAGAGTATGGAAACACCCGCATCCCTTGGAAAGGCCATTGGTGAATTTTTTAGCATGCATTATGGGATGTCAGATGTGAATGTATATGGGGCACACCGAGTTGGGAAACATGGTGTTACTCGCTCCGGAGAAAGGCCTATTGTATGCACAATGACAGATGATACAAAGCGGCGGATCATACTCGAAAATAGTTGGGTATACCTCAAAGGTACACAATGCTTTGTGAGTGAAGATCGTACTATCTCACAACAAAATGCTCGTCGTAAAGCATATGAAGAAAGATTGAAAAACAAGGTTAAGGATGTGCCTAAAGATGGAAATGTAGGCAAATAGGGACACGTGATCTATGAGACTAACCCACCCCTTTTACGACTATGCTTTTGGAATTGCAATGGATACCCATGGAATGCGGGATTTGGCATAGAGGAGTTCACCAATGACTCGGATATCACACTTCTTGTTGAAACATGGGAGCATGATACTCAAAGGATTCAAGGTTTAGGAAACTATAATGTACACTCTTTGATATGGAAGAAAAATCCAAGACAAAGAAGAGGACAAGGAGGGGTGGCATGTTTGATTAAGAAGGAAATAGAGAAATATGTGTCAATCATAAAAAATGATGAAAATAAATGCTACATATGGCTCAAAATAGAAACACCTAATGATTTGCCCACTTTTGTTGTTGGATGTTACATTCCTCATCAAGATTCTAACTTTTATGCTTGTTTGGATAAAGATCAACCGTTTGCCAATCTAGAAGATGATATTGCTTATTTCAAATCCAAAGGGGAAGTTATTGTCTTTGGTGACATGAATGCTTGTACAAGAAGTTTCCAACTTGATTCACAAGAATCTTTCATGCCACATATCTCAAGGATGCAAGAGGATATGCAAATGTATAACCGCTCTTCTAGCGATGAAAAAGATCCGGACCAATTTGGGAAGTTACTCCTACAAATGTGCAATAGTACCGGATTGCTTATTGCAAATGGTATTTCCTTATGGCCCAACACTAATGGTTTTACATGTAGAAAATACAACGGAAATAGTGTGATTGATTATGTGCTACTTTCCGAAGGTATTTTTGATCGTATACATAAATTCTCACTTGGTGAATGGACACCGGAATCAGATCATAGGCCTTTATGTATTGATCTCAAATGTATGCATAGGTTTGATTGTGAGAAGGCTATTGAAGATAATAAACAACCGCTCTTGAGCATGAACCTTAAGCGAGCACCCATGTATTCCAAGATGGTTGAGGATATGTTACAAATGACAAAGATACAACATGGTGCCACACTAGAATGCAAATGGGAAGCTTTCAAGAAAGTCATTCTCTCATGTACAAACAAATGTTTTTCGACCAACCGCACATCTTGGAAATGCACCAAGAAACTTAGGAAAAAATGGTTTGATAAAGAATGTCGTGAAGCTCGAAAGTGCCTTATGGTTTTGGATGTAGTTAAGGATAAAGAGAATTACCAAAAGCATTTGCATGAGTATAAAAGGCTTATTCAAAGAAAGAGAAGAATATGGGAAGTTACTCAACAATTTATCCAAACGCAAGAGAAAGCACATGCATGTGCTAAATTTTGGGGAAATCTAAAGGGAAAACGTGTTGAGAGTTATGGTGACTTAACTCTTCACGACTTGTCTATGCATTGTAAGAATTTATATGAGTTATCTCTTGCCGGAAAGATGATGTGTTATGGTTCTCTTTCACATATGCCTTCCTTCTTTACAATTGAAGATATATGCATAGGACTTAAGAAATTGGCCTCTCGAAAGGCAAGCGATCTTCAATGTATAAAGGCTGAAATGCTCAAATGGACAGGAAAGGAAGCACATATATGGATAAGCGATATGTTTAATGATGCATTGCAACATGGTATGCCGTACGATTGGACTACAAATTGGATCAAACCTTTACATAAAGGTGGAGATATAAATAATGTAAACAACTATCGAACCATCATGGTTGGCTCATTAATGGCAAAACTATTTGGATGTATAATGGAATCAAAGATAAGTGTATGGGCTGAAAAAAGTGGTAAGAGAGCTTATGGACAAGCTGGCTTTCGGAAACACCATAGCACCATTGATCACCTTATCACCCTTCGAGTATTAATGGAGGAAAGTCGCCTTAGAGGTAAAGGTTTATATTGTTGCTTTGTAGACTTCAAGAAAGCTTTTGATATGGTACCTCGTGAGCATCTTTGAATGGAAGAACTTGAGGTGCCAAGTGAATATATGCTTGCAATTTCCCGAATTTATGAGAAGGTTATATGTTGTGTGCGCATGAAAGATAAACTTTCAGATTTTTTCAAAAGCACTATTGGTGTTAAGCAAGGATGCCCACTCTCACCAACACTATTTGGTCTATGCATTGATGAATTGGAAGAAATGGTTACCAAGTTTGCAAAGGAAGAATGTGTTGAAGAAGTTGCCATTGGGAATCTTGTGATTATGCTTTTGCTATATGCAGATGACGTAGTGCTTTTTGCAAATACTTTAGGAGATGCACAAAAGCTTATGAAGGCATTGGAAAAATTTTGCATGCATACTAAATTAAGTGTCAATAGCTCTAAAACAAAGATTATGCTTGTGAAGAGCCAAAAAAGAGATAAACCATGCATTATGTACAACAATGAGCCACTTGAATGTGTGGAAAGCTTCAAATATCTTGGCCTTGAAGTTCCTTCAAATCATAGATGGAATGAATGTGCTACACGCCGCTTAGAGGCGGGCAAATGAGCATACTATGCATTTGAGAACACATGCAATCTTGGAGATATTAAGTGTTGGGTCCTCAAGAAATATCTTTTTGACACTTTGGTGACACCAGTTCTTCTCTATGGGGTGGAAGTATGGGGTGGTAGCATCCCTAAGTCTATGTGGAAAGAGTTTGAAAATGTCCAAAAGCATTTTCTTACCAAGTTTCTACAAGTTAAGAAACAAACGCCCTACACCCTCCTCCTCCTTGAGACGGGATCGCTTCCCATTGAGATCATGGCCATGGAAAGGGTTGTTGAATACATGCTTAAGGTTCAAAAAAGTCCCTCACATCGACTTCCTAGAATTGCGTGGGAAGCAAGCAAAAAGATCCAAAAGACGCATAAAAGCAAAATTTTATGTTCCGGTTGGATGCAAGATATAGAAAAATGGTTTGGTAGATGGGATGCGAGACACTTGCTTCATGATGCATCATTAGATTCCTCTGTAAATGAGGCATTTTTGCAACGCCAATGTATCATGACATGGGACAAATGTGGAGGCTCACGCTTCACACATTATACTACACATGTTGCACCTAACTACAAAACCATATTCTTTGCGGAACGGGGAAATCGTACACATCCATACATGTTAGAGCCCATACCGTTATCTGCCATTCGAACCATTGCTTCCATGCGACTTAGCTCACATGCATTGCGATGTGAAACAGGGCGTTGGGGTACAAGTGATGAGAGTGGTCGGCTATGCACACTTTGCCCTAAACAAGTTCGCGAGTCTGAGTATCACACTTTGATACAATGCTCTGCCTTTGATCATATTCGACCATGCTTTCCACATCTCTTCGATCGAGCCCAATCTTTGCATGAATTCCTCTCACAACCACAATGTGCACTCTCGATTGCAACATTCATTGGTAAAGTTCTTGAACATCGAGAGTCACTACTCACTTTCACACGTATCACGTGAAATGTAATATTTTTGGTCTCATAGGTCATATTTGATCTCCGAAGACGATAATATAATCTATCTATCTATCTATCTATAAATAAATTGTGAACTGGTCGGAAAAGTACTACTTCTTGCCATTAGACCGTAGGCATTTGATCTTATGCCATGTTTCCCTTTCGGCAAGGTTCTTTACCTTTAGGAACTATGCGAAGACTTCGCTCTTCTTTGCGATTGTAAATTGCCCAGGTATGCCGAGTGAAGTCATCGATAAAGGTTACGAAGTAACGGCTTCCACCGAGACTCACGTTCTGTGCCAGTCCCCATACATCTGAATGGATTAAGTCGAGCGGATTTTGACTCCGATTACGCCCGTTTGGGAATGGAAGTCGGTGCTGCTTCCATAGTTGGTAGGCTTCGCAGACTTGGCCATTACGGCCCTGAAATTTCGGTAATTCGAAAACAGTGTTCTTCGTCTGCATTTCAAGAAGCCGTGGGAAGCGAACGTGGCCAAACTGCTTGTGCCATAGGTTGATATCCAATTCGACCTTCTGTCCTTTCGTAAACAGCGCGGTTCCGGCTTGGTTGGTGTCGAGGATGAACATCCTCCCTTCAGGGCGCCCGCGCGATAACTTGCCCATCCTCTTCAATGTAGCACCCAAGGTGCGTGAATCGAACTTGCATCCCCTGGTCGACGATCTAACCAATCGACACCAGGTTTTTGGTTATTGTTGGGACATGCAACACGTTCATAAGTTTCCCTTTTTGCCCGACGTGGCTGAGAGGAACTTCTCCGACATGTTCGATGGTATGCGGAGTGTCGTGTCCCATTTCAACCACTCCTTGTTTTTCCGGTTTCTCCAAGTACGAGAACCATTCCTCATTACTCATCATATGATTTGATGCTCTGGAATCGACATACCACACCTCGCTCGATTTCGAGGTGTTCACGGCCATCGAATTGGCCTTGTGCTTCATTATGAAGGTTGGGCCCGATCCATTTACGGCTTGTTCAGAGCCTTCGGCATAGTGCGATTTATGACGCCTTCCTGTGTCTCTTCTGCTCGATTTGGCTTTGTCCGAATCGGCTCTCTTCTTCCATAACTCACTCTCCCTGTGGCCTTTCTTGCCACAGTACCAACATTCCGTTGTGGCCTTCTCTTGCCGGCTTCCGGCGCCGCTATGACTTCCCCTACTTCCGGAGGGTTCGGATTTGCTTCCGGCATTTCGATTATGCCGCAGGTTCTGCTCTTTTCGGCCGCCTCCATTGCGCGCCGATCTGCCACGACTATGGGGCCTATCTTCCTCTATGTACATCTTGATGTCGGTGTGCGTACTTGTTGACGCACCTGCATGATTTTCTTCCACGAGCAACATCGACTGAAGCTCGAAGAACGAAGGTGTAATCTCCCTTGTGTAGATCGCCGTTCGGAACGCTCCGAACTTTGACGCTAACCCACCAAGACAAAACTGCACCATTTCGTCCTCCTCAACATTCACGTTGACGGAGGTGAGGGAATCATAGATCTCCTTGATTCGGGCCGTGTAATGGGCCACAGACAGATCTTTCTGTCGGACATTGTTGAGCTCCTGTCTGAGCTGCAGCTTCCTGGCCGTTGTGCTAGCGACAAAAACCCTCTTGAGATTCACCCTCGCGTCCTTTGGTGTCTTAGCATCCTGAATGTAGCTGAAGAGCTGGTCGCTCACATAGGATGAGAAGCAGTAGAGAACTTTGCATGCCACTTGTTACCAAGCCGAAAAATCTTTGTGTTTCGATTTGGGTGCTGCATCATTAGCTCCTTCAACATAACTCTAGTAACCATGACCAAGCAGATGCTGGTGCATCTTGTACGACCAAGATGCGTAGTTGCACCTGTCGAGCTTCCCATTCCTCTATCCATATTGCTGTCTTATCCTTTTTGACAGAAAACAATAACTGTCATGATATGGCAAGACTCGAACCCATGACCTTATGTTACATGGGCCGAGCTCTTGACCATTAGATTATAAGTTGTAATATAAAAGTTATTTAAGTTTTACTATAGAAAATAGATGTATATTCCAGATTTCTTTGGAACATTCTAGAAACTTCAGCAGTACTCCTGAGAACACTATAAAAGGAGGCACAAGGCATTATTTCGAACCAAATCGGTTCAACACCAGTCTTAAGCCTCCTAGCTACTATTGTATATTCTCTTAACATAATATATATCTTTTGTTATCATCATTCTCTCTCACTCTCTCTCACTCTCTCTCACACTCACTCTTTCCTTGTCTCGAGAGTTCTACACCTCCCTTAGTACTAGTCCTCATATTTTAGTACTAATTCCTTTTTTGTCTCAGTACTGTTCCTGACAATACTTCTCTATCTTAGTACTGCTCCTAACAGTTTGAACCAACTTTGGTCTCCTTCGTTCTCTTCATTTATCTTCTTACTTCTCCGTCCCTTTATACTAATATCTTATTCCTCTTTTCTCTCATACTATGACCACTGTTAACGCTCAAGAATATCAATCCATTTTTTCGGAGTTGCAATGCTTGAAAGAGAAGTTTCTTGCATTGGAACAAGAAAATCAACAACTATTGGGGGAGTTTCAACAAATCGCCTTAGAGAAGCAGCATACGCAACAACAACACGGGGAACTAACATTACGTGTTGTCGTGCCTTTCGGCTCCAGATCATTGCGTGAGTCGGGCGGGAAGCATAGAGGTTTTGGACTAGGAGAAAAGGAAAATCTAAGGCAATGAAGAATATGAAATATGTTGTAAGAAAGAAAGATATGAAAAACTCGTGAATCCCACGAGTATAATGTATTAGAGAGTACTCAGATTAAGAGAGAGAAAAAAATAGTTAGCAAATTTGTGAATCCCACGATTATATTATATTAATCCACCTTTGTAAAATAAGCAACAACCCCCCATACATCTTTCTCTCCTCCTTATATAAGGATGGAAGAGGCTAAGCATAACTTCATGCTTTTTCTAAAGTGTTCATGCACACTAAATGTGCATGAGTTGCCTTTTTACACTATGCTTTTATTTCCTAAATATAGTGCTCATGCTCGCTAGATGTGCATGAGTCATTTTTTTATTGGTGTACATTTTTCTTATAAATAAAGTATTCACGCATTCTAAAAAATGCATGACTTACCTTTTAATAAAGGTAGGCGTAAATAAAGGTCTTATGCGTATTAAATCTACATTTAAAACACTTAGGATAAGTTAGTACAATGGTAAGGTTGGGGTTTGTCTACGTGGAGGTATAGGGTTTGAATTTTGCCTTATGCATGTAATAAATATTTTTAATATTTTATTTTATTTATTATACGTACTTTAAATCGGATATAGTATTTTACATATTTCACGTAGTGTGTGATTCACATTATGACAGCGTGCAACAACTCGAAGAAACCATAGTAACAATGCAAGAACAAGGACCCAGTACGCAATAAGTTTATAAAGAACCCAAGATCCTCCTTCCCATGAAATTTGATGGAACGCGATCGCAGTTTAGAGGATTCCTTAATCATGTACGATTAGTCATTCAAATGCATCCTTCTCGATATCCCACCGATGCATCACGAGTGGGTTTAGTAGGCATGTTGTTAAGTGGCTTAGCTTTGGTATGGTTCGCTCCGTTGTTAGAAAAGGAATCTCCTTTACTAAACAATTTTGAAGAGTTTTTAAGTGAGTTTAAAGCCTGTTTTGGAGATACTGACAACATAAGGACAACAATCAACAAAATCCGACGATTACGTCAAGGTGATTGTCCAGCCTCCGCATACGCTGCAGATGTCTGCCTACTCGCCTCCGATATCCCTTGGGATGACCATGCACTTATGGAGCAATTTCGTTATGGTCTACGTAACGATGTCAAGGATTTATTCTTGACCTTCCCCGAAGAACCAAAGTCATTGACAGAAGAAATCAGTCGCGCGGTGAGATGTGACAACCATCTTTTCGAATGACGTTCAGAACATAAGTTCTAGATGCCAAGGGCAAGATCAGAGCCCATCTACATGTCAGTGGTAGCAAAACCTTTTCCAAGGGAGTCATATAATATGTCTCCAGTGAATACTCCAACTCCGTTGGAAATTGACACTACACGTCATCACAGACCATTATCGGAAGAAGAAAAGCAGTGACGCCGAGGAAATCGACTATGTCTTTATTGTGGTGGACTAGGGCATATTGTAGTGAACTGTCCCCATAGGCCAAGAAGACAAGTGAACCAAATAGTTTCTAGTTCTAATTGTACTAAACCCGAGACTATTTAAGTAGTAATATCTAATAGTCCTAATAGTACTAATAGCCCAAATCTATCGAACAAATTTGATGTCCTTAGTTAGTTAGAAGAAGAGTTAAATGACTAAATCCAACCAAAATAGGAGTCGATTGGTTGGACAACCCTAGATCTGTGCAGCCCATTAGTGGTTCCATTCCCACTAAGCAAGTTAGCAACGTGTTCTTAGCCCAAGTAACCATTAGTACTAAAAGTACCCCTCTAGTACATGTCTCAACACTCCAAGATTCCGGAGCTAATTCTTGCTTCATGGATAGGAATTTTGCCCAAGCTCATCAGATATCCCTAAGAAAACTCCCGTGTCCAGTCTCTGTAGTAGTCATTGATGATCATCCCATTGCTTCCGGAAATATCATAGAAGAGTCAGAGTGCGTTAATATTGTCCTAGATAATTTAGCTTGTGTAGTATCCTTTAATATAATTAGTATCCCAGAACATCCCATTGTTTTGGGATTACCATGGTTTGAATTACATAACCCAGAGATAGATTGGAGAAGAAGGGAAATCCGGTATCGACAAACCTGAGGATCTACTCATAAGATTGCAACAATTTCGCTACATCAGTTGCATGGGGAAGGACGCAAGGAATAAATGTTCTCTTCGTAGTATCAGTAAAACCCTCTAACACCACTAAAGAGGAGTCCACCGTTCAACTTCCAGAGAAGTATTGTCATTGTTGTAAGTTTTAGGGTTAGGGTTAAGGACGACGACGATGATGAATGATAACTATGATGATTGGTAATGAAGATAGACATGGTGATGGAGAGTATGATGGTGAGAGAGATCATATAGAGAAGCATTGCGGGGTGGGGGGTGGTGCCTAGAATGGCTCCACCCCCCTCCCAAGGGGGTTCAACATGAGAGAGGGAGAGAGAAGAGAAAAGGTGTCAAAGAGAGAGAGATTAGAGAGAAATGTTCATTCATGTTTCATTCATTCCCCATAAGGGGTTAAATAGTACAAGAGGGGGTAGATACATAGGGGTGTAAGCCCCATTGAGCATTCATACTGGACACTCACTCACACCTCCTCGTATCCATCCACATGCACACACGTGTGCATGTGTTCACATACGTATAGACTCACAATTACATTTATGCCTCCTACACAGACACAACAACATCATGATAACATTCGCTCCTCGATCATCACACTTGACTCTCCGTACATCTCGTACGGGGTAACACAATATGGCACGCCCGTGGGAAAGTGCCTTGCACGTCGATCCCACATGCCTTGATGATGATATTTCTTTGACCGGAAATTCCATCGGTCCTTTCAACGATCGACTCCCTCGATCAGAGTGCTTGACTCGAACATCTTTGTCGGTCAACGAATCTTCCGCGACACGAACCTTCTCGTTCTGTCGGCTTACGAACTTTGGTAACATCATTCGGGTCGTAAAAAAGACGTTGTATGTATGTTTGTTCTTCTTTGTATCTTGTGAGTTGTGTGTGGATCACGTCCATTTCTTTTAGGTAGATGAGTTTTCGAAATTTCCTCGTTGCCCTTTGGTTATTAAAACTCTAATATATACCCTCGAACTTTTGAATTTGCAATGGGTACCCTCAAGGTTTTGAAATTTGTTGCCCTTGTCTTTGTCTTTTCCTTTCTCCTTTCTGTTTTGTCTTCCTCTCTTTCTTCATTTTTTCTCTTCTTCCTGTCTGTTGGTCCCTTTGTGTCTCCTTCTCTTCTCTTTCTTCATTTCTACTTCTCTGTCTCTCCCGGTTGCTTCTTTGTCTGTCCGTGGTTTTTGGTGTCTTTCTCTTCTTCCATGACATCTTTTTCTTCCTTCACTGTTCTTCTTCTTCCTTTCATTTCTCTTCTCTCTTCTTCTTATTTTCTGCATGTCTACCTCTTTCTTCTCTGTGTTGTCTTTGTTTTGGTTGTCATGGTTTGTCGTCTGTCCAGCTTGTTTGGCCACTCCGGCCACTGTTCGGCTATTACGGCCGCTTCGGCAGTTCCTCGGCCACTCTTTGGTCGCTCGTCCATCTCCATCTCCTGCCGTGGCCATCTCCAACCACTGATGCCGTCCTTGTCCAGCTGCCTCCGTTCGGCCACTACGACCGCTCTTAGGTCACTCTCCGGCCTCTCCTCCGTCTCTGTCGGTGTTCGGTTGTTGTCCTCCTCTTTCGACCGTGCGTTCGGTCCGTCGTCCCGGCCGTCTCGTCCACTGTTCGACAATCGGTGTGGCCGCGCCCTTTCGGCCTCACCGGCCTTTTCCATCATTGTCTCGGCCGCTGTCCAACTGCCTCTATTGCGGACTCCATCACCATCTCTATCGGTTCCCGTCCATTTGAGTCCGCCTCTATGTCTCCGGCTCCGTTGCTATCTCTGTATGGCCATAGTCTAGTGTTGCTGCTTTTTGGCCGCTCGTCCGTCGCCTTGTCCGGCGTGTTCGTCCGTTCCGGTCATCCTCTCGTCGTCTATCCGGTCATCAGTTGTCTGGTCCGGCCGCCTCCGTTTTGTCGTTGTTCGGCTGTGTCTTTTCGGCCGCCTTTGCAACCTTTTGATCATCCTTGCTATTTTGTCCGTCGCCTTGTCGCCGTCTATTCGGCCTGGTCATTGTTCGTCTGTGTCTTTTTTGTTGTCTCTCACACCACGCTTTCTGGCACATGCACTATGTCATTAACTGCACATTTGCACATTCTCGTTTCCATTCTTGCACACTCACGTAACATCCTCATTCCATAACTTCCTCTCAACATTGTCATCGTTTTCGTACATCTTTGGCACCATTTCTTGGACATTTACACAAAACAGACCAAACAAAACATACACATATAGAGATTAATTCGCTATAGAATTATGCGGCAGTTAATCTTCCATTTTGGACTTCTTTCGCACATTGTTGTCGCCTTTTGCACAACATCATCGATTCCATTTTTTTCTTTTTTTCTTTTTTTTTGCACATCTTCATTGCTTCTCCCACATCGTCGTTGCCATTTGGTGCATGTCATCATCATTTCTTGCTCATCTCTCCCATATCATCGTCACTATGCCTCGAATCGCCGCGTATTATTGTTTGACTCCGTCTCCAAAGGGGGGTTGCCTTCGTGGTCGCCATAAGGTGTTGTACGTTTTAGGGTTAGGGTTAAGGACGACAATGATGATGAATGATAACTATGATGATTGGTAATGAAGATAGACATGGTGATGGAGAGTATGATGGTGAGAGAGATCATATAGAGAAGCATTGTGGGGTGGGGGGGTGGTGCCTAGAATGGCTCCACCCCCCTCCCAAGGGGGTTCAACGTGAGAGAGGGAGAGAGAAGAGAAAAGGTGTCAAAGAGAGAGAGAGATTAGAGAGAAATGTTCATTCATGTTTCATTCATTCCCCATAAGGGGTTAAATAGTACAAGAGGGGGTAGATACATAGGGGTGTAAGCCCCATTGAGCATTCATACTGGACACTCACTCACACCTCCTCGTATCCATCCACATGCACACACGTGTGCATGTGTTCACATACGTATAGACTCACAATTACATTTATGCCTCCTACACATACACAACAACATCATGATAACATTCGCTCCTCGATCATCACACTTGACTCTCCATACATCTCGTACGGGGTAACAGTCATTATGCCGATGTGTTCGATAAAGTACAACCGAATACGCTTCCTCACCATCGACCGTATGATTGCCCCATTGATTTACAACCGGGAAAAGAGCCACCATGGGGACCGATCTACAATTTGTCACCAACCAAGCTAGAAGTCCTTCGAGCCTATATAGAAGAGAATTTGGCAAATGGTTTCATTCGACATTCAAAATCTCCAACCGGCACACCCATCTTCCTCGTCAAGAAAAAGGATGGATCACTTCGTCTCATTGTAGATTACCGTGGCTTGAATAAAGTCACCATCAAGAATAGGTACGCACTTCCCCTTATCTCGAGTCTCTTAGAACGGATCAATGGTGCAATGTTCTTCACAAATATGACTGCGTTTCGCACCAGATATGGGCACTTTGAGTATACGGTCATGCCATTCGGCATCACTAATGTGCCAAAAGTCTTCCAACACATGGAAAATGATATATTCCGAGATCTCTTGGATGTTTGTTTGATCATGTATTTGGATGATCTATTGGTTTATTCGAAGACCCAACAAGAGCATGATTCTCACGTATTGTTAGTACTAAAACGACTTCGAGAACATGGTCTTTATGCAAAGTTGGAAAAATGTAGTTTCGAGTGCAACCAGGTAGAATTTTTGGGCTACGTCATTTCCTCGGAAGGCATCTCCATGGATCCAACTAAGGTCAAAACGGTGGTAGAATGGAAGACTCCACGTTCGTTGCGAGATGTGCAATGCTTTTTAGGCTTTGCCAATTTCTGCCGCAAGTTTATATAGGATTACTCAAAGCTTGTTCTGCCTCTCACACAACTCACTAGGAAGGGACAATCCTTCATTTGGTCTAAAGAAGCAGACATGGCTTTTGAGGGTCTTAAGAAGGCATTTACATAATCTCCTATTTTGACTCATGTTGATCCGGAAAAACCATTCATCATCGAAGCAGACACGTCAGATTTTTGTTGGCATAAAAGGCCGACTCCTTCCAAATTGTATCCGTCCTAGTGTGAACTCGTTAATAAGTTAGGGCTTAGTATATAAGAGAATACCTAACATTGTAATGAGTGATGATGAGTGTAATTCTGAGAGAGAGAAAACGCTTTGTGCAGAAACAAGAAGCTTTCCATTGAAGCTCGTATCTGTGTAAGTCTCAATCAGCCCTTTCTACTTTCTGTTTACATTGTTTGTTGTTCATAGCCAAAAGATCCGAACAAACACTTCCGCATAAACACCGACATATTCCACAACTGATATCAGAGCCGAATCTTTGCTTTTCGGCGGCAACAGACAACAGAAGAAGCTGAAAGAAAATACTAGGTCAGAAATCTCAAATCTACAGATAGAATATGGCTTCAACATTCGGAACAGAAGTTGAAATAAAAAAATTCGATGGCAAAAACTTTGCCCTGTGGAAGGAGATGATGGAGGATGTGTTGATCATTCGAAGACAGGTCGAAGCCATTTGGCACAGCGAAAAACCTGCTTCAATGACAACTGAGGAGTGGAGATCAACGGATGAAATCGCACGCTCCACTATCCAAATGCATCTGGCTGAAAACGTTTATTTCAGCATGGCAAGAGAGACGACAACGTTCTCATTATGGGAGAAATTACAGGCCGTATATTAGAAGAAGTCCTCATCCTCAAAACTGATATTGATCAAACAATTGTTCAACATGAAGATGAAAGAGACTGATTCGGCAACCTCCCACATCAACACCTTCAGCCGGGTGTTGTCAGAGCTCTCGTCACAAGGGATCAATGTCAAAGAAGAAGTGAAAGCCCTTGCCCTCCTATCGAGCTTGCCGGCGAGTTGGGAGTTATTCTATATGACTTACGCCAATAGCCGACCAATCCTAATTCTGGACGAAACAACCGGCCAAGTCCTCACAGAGGACATCAGGCCAAAATCGATGGGACTAACCATTGATGAGTCGGTAGAAGCCCATCACTCGACCGACAGAGTCGAACAAAAGAACAAGCTGACATAACCGATCATCACTACAGCCGATCGAAAACAAGGGGTGACCGACAACGGTCGAAGTCAAGAACGGGCCGAACAAGTGAGTACTGCACACAGTGCAGGAAAGCTGGCCACAATGTTGCCGATTGCTGGTCAGTAAAAAGAAAAGAGAGTGGTCGGCGATTCGAGTGGAACCGGGGACGTTTCGACTCGGACCACTCTCTAGTTGGCAACCAGATCAATGTTGCCGACACCCGATCCGGAGAAATCCTCTCCCTAGAGGATTCGATGATTGGAGAAGTCCTCTATAGTGCACAAGTTGCACACACGTGTCTACTAGACTCTGGTGCCACATTTCACGTGACCCCCAACGTTGAATGGTTCTCGAACTATTCAACCGACGCCAATGGCACAGTCCGACTAGGAAACGGGTAGGAGTGCAAGATAGCCGAAACTGGGGAGGTTCCCATTAGATTGCCAAATGGCAACACAATAACCATGCACCGAGTTCAGCACGTACCCGATCTAAAGAGGAGTCTAGTCTCCATCGGCATGTTAGCCGAAGACGGGTATCGAACGACTCTACACGAGTCGACATGGGTGATTAGCCCAGGAAACCTCAAAATCAGTAGTGGGCATAAGTATAATAATCTATACCCATTGATGGAAATCAACCTTGAAGGGGCCGTGAACGTAGCCGAGAAAACCGACACGAACTTATGGCATGGCCGACTTGGCCACACATCTCAAGCCGGACTTGATCGGTTGATGTCAGTTGGCTACATCCCGAAACTCCAGGCAAAGACGGACTTTTGTGAGCACTATCGATATGGGAAATAGACTCGAAGTCCGCACTCTCTTCACTACGAGACGATACGACAACGCCTATAGCTTGTGCACACAGACATATGTGGGCCCATGCTAGAGTGATCACTAGGAGGCTCCCAGTACTTCATCACATTCGTAGATGATTGTACATGGAAAGTTTGGGCATACTCCATCAAGTCCAAAGATGAAGCGCTCGAGGTCTTCACTCGATGGATATTTGAAAAGGAGAACCGTTCGGGACACAGAGTGAAGACACTCCGATCCGACAACGGAGGTGAGTACACCTCCAGAGCCTTCAAGCAGTACCTGCCCGAAAAAGGGATCCGGCATCAAAAGACCGTTCCTTACACACCCATGCAGAATGGGGTGGTTGAATGGATCAACCGAATGATCCAGGAGAGGGTGATTGCAATGCTCCAGCAAGCCGGATTGAAGCTGGAATTTTGGGCCGAGGCATTGCAGATGGCAGTGTACCTGATAAATCTGGTGTCGTCAAGAGCAATTAGGCTCAAAGTGCCACAGGCACTATGGTCAGGAAAACAACCGACCTACGATAGGCTCCGGATATTCGGATGCGAAGCCTACACATTCATCCCCAGGGGCAAAAGGACGAAGTTGGCACCCCATGCAACAAAGTGCATATTTCTCGGTTATGGAACCGATGGGAACTTCGACTATTGGCTATGGGACCCTAAGAACCGAAAATTGATCCGGAGCAGCGACGTAGTCTTCAATGAAGACTCTATCTTTTCTCAGCGGAACCAACAGAAAATAGTTGGTAAGAAGGTATGCTTCAAAGATGACAACATTGTCATAGAAGGACTGACCCAACGGGTCGAATCGGAGACTTTACAAATAGTCGAACTCCAACAAGCTGCCAACTTCCCTGCTGACACCGAATCAACAACAAGTCTTATTGTCAAACCTAAAGAAAAAGTCTTCAAAGACACAACCGAATCGACAAGAGTCGACAAAGGCAAAGTTACTAAGAGACAAGTTAGAATTGAGTCGACAACAACCATAGGGGAGAACAACCAGACACCGCCGAAATCCCAAACTGAGGGCGGGACACCTAACAAGAATCCTGAGACAATTGGTTCAACAAATACCGATCGTCAATCCGAACCGATCGAAGAATCTGAACAAGATATTACGGAACCCAGGAGATCTGGATGAGCTTGAAGGCAAACGAAGTTTTATCAACCGGGCCTCAACTACGTCCACTACATGGATGCAGGCAAACCACACACATATGACAAAGCTATGGCCACACCGGACGCTGAAACATGGCTGCAAGCCATGAAATCCGAAATGGACTCGATTCATTAGAATTAGACATGGGAGCTGGTCGAACTACTAGCAGGAAGAAAACCGCTACCTTGCAAATGGGTGTTCCGATACAAGTATGTATCCGACTTAGAGAAACCCAAGTACAAAGCTTGACTTGTTGCGAAAGGATTCAAACAGGAATATGGGGTCGACTATGACGAAATATTCTCACCAGTAGTCAAGATGACCACCCTCCGACTCCTACTAGGAGTCATGGAGATAGAAGATCTACAACTTGAGTAGATGGATGTAAAGACGACATTCCTACACGGAGATATGGAAGAAGACATATACATGTCTCAATCGGAAGGCTTCACGGTGACGGGGGAGGACAGTCACCTCGTATGTCGACTAAAGAAAAGTGTATATGGCCTAAAACAAACACCGAGAATGTGGTACTAGAAGTTTGACTCCTACATATGGTAGCTTGGATACAACCGATCAAACTCTGACCCATGCATCTATGTTCGGCAATAGGCCGATGAGTCAAGGATCTATTTGATCCTATATGTTGACGACATGTTGATTGTAGGGAAAAATCAAGCAGAGATCGGTAAGCTGAAGCGAAGCCTTCACACAAAGTTTGCGATGAAGAAACTCAGACAAGCTCGACACATACTAGGCATGAGGATAGAGCAAAATTGGACAACCAAAAGTCTTCGACTCTCCTAGTCCAAATACATTCACAAGGTGCTAAAGCAATTCAACATGGAGAATGCGACGCCAACACTGACACTGTTTCCGATGTCGATCAGACTATCGGATAGAGACTCTCCTGCAACGGACAAGGAGAGAGAGCTTAATGGAAAGATACCCTACGCATCGGCAGTAGGAAGTATCATGTACGCAATGGTGGCGACCCGACCCAATCTAGCTTATGCCATAGGGGTGGTCAGTAGGTACATGTCAAACCCAGGAAAGAAGCATTGGGAGGCCGTCAAGCACATCCTTAGGTATCTGAAAGGAAGCATGGATGCACAGCTGACATTCGGTTCGACAACATCAACCGAAGTCGAAGGCTACACCGATTCTGACTATGTCGGAAACACGAACAAGCAGAAATCGACATTAGGCTACATATTCACCTATGGTGGTGGTGCGATATCATGGAGGTCGAAACTGTCTACCACAGAAGCCGGGTACATAGCAACATCGGAAGCAACGAATGAAGCGATCTGGCTTCGAAACTACAAGCCGAACCAACCGACCAACACCGACCATCTATTGCGACTCACAGAGAGCAATACATCTTATCAACAACCCCATCTATCATGCGAAGACGAAGCACATTGAGGTGCGGTATCATCATATCCGGGAGCTCATCACCGAGAAGAAACTCAAAGTCTGGAAGATCGACACCGAGGTGAACATCGCCGATTGCCTGACGAAGCCACTCCCAGATCAATGCTTCGGAACGCTAAGGACGAAGTTGGGGCTACGACAAGCGAGCGAGCAAAAGAAAGCCGAACGAGGAGCAGAAGGTAAGAGCTGACCGACAACTCATACTATACCTCTGCCAACTCGGCTACTTGCCGACAGACTTGTAACATAAGATCTAGTTAAAATTGTAATCTAGGTTTACGAGGGAGAAAACCCCAAGCACTTGTACATGCAAGAAAGACTAGTCCTTTTACGGGGGAGTTTGTTGGCATAAAAGGCTGACTCCTTCCAAATTGTATCCGTCCTAGTGTGAACTTGTTAATAAGTTAAGGCTTACTATATAAGCGAATACCTAACATTGTAATGAGTGATGACGAGTGTAATTCTGAGAGAGAGAAAACTCTCTATGTAGAAACAAGAAGCTTTCCATTGAAGCTCGTATTTGTGTAAGTGTCAATAAGCCCTTTCTACTTTCTATTTACGTTGTTTGCTGTTCATAGCAAAACGATCCGAGCAAACACTTCCGCATAAACACCGACATATTCCACAATTTTGCGTTGGGTAGCATTCTGTCACAACAAGGCGATGATGAAAAGCTCCATCCTGTGGCTTTCCACTCACGCAAGTTTGACGCCACCGAAATCAACTATGAAATTCATGATAAGGAGCTATTAGCAATAGTGGACTCTTTTACGCAATGGAGGCCTTTTCTAGAGGGATCTTATCATCAAGTCACTGTACTCAGTGATCACAAAAACCTTGCCTACTTTTAGAATGCTCATGTGTTAAATCGACGTCAAGCTCAGTTGGCCCAATTCCTCACTCATTTCGACTTCAAAATTACATATCATCCGGGGAAGCAACAAGGGAAGGCATATGCATTATCACGACACTTGTATTTAGCACTGCGTCTTGGCGATCCGGCTTTCGATCACCAAAAGCAAGTAATCCTAGGACTAGCACGACTGCAAGCAATGCAGGTCTTCGGAATGCCCTTGGATTCCCACGTTATCGATACCATACGTGAGGACTTGAAGACAGATGCTTTCGCCCAAGCCATTCTAGCATAAATTGGTCCCTCTCGAGCATCTTGTTCACAATCGTAATAACCAGGTACGGACTATCGACAATTCCAATGTCATGCTGGATTACTATTCTTTAAGAAACTCTTGTATGTTCCTAATGTTTCTTGTCTCCTTCAAGTAGTCCAAAAATTGTCATGACACATATACAGCTGGGCATTTTGGTAGTACTAAAACATTAGATTTAGTACAACGATCATTCTGGTGGCCCCATATGCGACAATTTGTCGAAGATTTTGTTGAGACTTGTGATACATGTTGCTGAGCAAAAATGCCAAGGCATCATCCGTATGGTTTATTAGAAACAAGTTGTTTTCAGTTTGCCAAAGTTTAGTGGTCGGAAGGCTCATGTATGTGAGGCCTTCCAACTCGGGAAGCAACACCGGCTTCCATTCCCCATCGAACGAAACCGGAGCCTTAACAAGCTCGACCTTATTCATTTAGATGTATAGGGACTGACACAGAATGGTAGTCTTGGCGGGTGTCGATACTTCATCTCCTACATTGACGACTATAGCCGGCACACATGGATCTATCTCATCGAGCGGAAGAGCGAAGTCTTCAAGTGTTTCTGGAAACGGAGAGGAAGATCAAGTGCCTGTAGTTGGATGGCGGAAAAGAATATTTTTCCGGTCAATTCAACACTTATCTACAGCAAAAAGGAATTCGAAGAGAGTTCAGCTGCAGATACACATCGGAGCAAAACGGTGTGGCCGAAAGGAGGAACTAGTTGCTTATTGACGCGGCAAGGGTGATCCTGGAGGAGAAGATTATGCCTAAATTCTACTGGGCTGAGGTGGTCCGAACGGCCGTGTACATCCAAAACCGGATTGGTGACAAGGTGTCCGCGCATGAGTTGTATTTCGGGCACAATCCGAATTTCAGACACCTTCGGATATTCGGTAGCATTGCATATGTGCATGTGCCGGATAAAAAGCTGAGGAAATTGGATGCAAAGTTGGAGATGTGCATCTTAGTCGGTTACTCACATGAGCAAAAGGGGTATAAGTGTTATAACCCCCGGACGAAGCAGGTCTGAGTTAGCCAGGATGTTGAGTTTGATGAGACGGCATCATGGTATGCCTTACCGGCTCCGACTTCCGACCCCGACCCGATACTAGAGGATGAGGCTAGTGAGCCTGAACCGGTCTAGTTAGAAGATGAAGGGTTTGAGACTCTTGATGAGTCCGGAATCGTTTCGGTTGAGCGGGCCGAACTAGTGGCTGAGTTAGGATGACCAGTCGGATGAGGAACCAACGAGTAGTGGAGACTCTGTCGTGCTCTCCCTGTGCAAGGAACCGAGGAGATGGTTCACGTGCAAAGAGAAGGGGAAGAAGAAGATACCAGAATACGAAACTGGCAACGTTGAGTTGGATAGGAGCGAATCCGACTCTGGAAAGGATAAAGGTGGATCTTCGGGAACGAAGTTCGAAGCGGCCAAGAAGGGCCTCAAACCGGGTAACGATAGATTATGCCAGTCTTCCTGCCAGAAGAACCCTGTGAAACGGTACGGGTACAATGAGTACATGGTGCATCACTATGTGTACATGACCAAGGTGGCGAAAGTGCATGAGCTGGAGAGCTACGCAGAAGCGGCAAAGGACGCGAATTGGCGTGTCGCTATGGAGGAAGAAATGCAACTACTTGATGCAAACGACACATGGGACCTAGTTGACCCTCCCCAACACTGTAAACTGATCGGATGTAAGTGGGTGTACAAGGTAAAGTAAAATGACTCCCCGACACTGTAAACTATTCGGTGAACCGGTACAAGGCCCGGTTAGTGGCAAAGGGATACGCACAAACCCACAGAATCGACTAGGACGAGACCTTCACTCCGGTAGCAAAGATGACGACGGTTCGTGTGGTGCTGGCGGTTGTAGCGGCAAGGGGGTGGAATCTTCACTAGATGGACGTGAAGAATGCATTTCTTCAAGGTGATCTTGAAGAAAAGTTCTTTATCATCCAACCCTCGATTTTCAGTCGGAGATGAACAAGTCGGTGGTATGCCGGCTGAAGAAGTTACTTTATGGCTTAAAGCAAGCCCCTCGAGCTTGGAATGCGAAGATCACGCACTGGTTGCATAAGATGGGGTTTGCGGCCTCCAAGTCTGACTCTTCCTTGTTCATTCGACAAGGTCCAGATGGTCCAGTTTGCATCTTGCTATATGTTGATGATCTAGTCATCACCGGACCCGGAGTTGATGAAATCAGCCGAGTCAAGTCCAACTGTCCGATGCATTTGAGATGAAGGACCTGGGGGACCTTCATTATTTCCTTGGGATCGAGGTGATCCAAACCCCCGAAGGCATATTTCACTCACAAAGACACTATGTGTTGAATATGTTGTACAAGTTCAGCATGAAGGAATGCCAACCGATCTCCACACCCCTGGACCGGAACCAGAATCTTCGTCCCGACTCTGGACCAACCTGCGATGAGAAGCGGTTTCGACAAATCGTTGGAAGCCTTATATATTTGATAGTCACCCGACCCAACATCGGTTATCCAGTTGGCGTGATCAGCCAATATATGTAGAAGCCGACCGTGGAACACCTTTTGTGCGCGCATCGAATTTTGCGATATGTGAGTGGCACGGAGGACCGAGGACTGTTATACCAGCATTGTATAACCGAAGAGCTAGTCGGCTACACCGATGCCGACTGTGCCGGCAATGCATCAGATCGCCGATCCACCTCCGGCTATATGTTTTCCCTTGGTAGCACGGCTGTTGCGTGGAGCAGCAAAAAGCAGCCAACAGTGGCCCTTTCGAGCACTGAGGCTGAATACCGGGGCAGTATCGTTGCCACCTATGAAGCCATTTTGCTCCTGCGACTCCTACATGACCTACGGATGGAGGTGCCGACCCTGATCCTGATCTACTACGACAACATCAGCAGCATGCAACTCGCCAAGAACCCCGTAATCCATGCTCACACAGAGCACATTGAAGTGCACTACCACTTCTTGTGTGAGCGTGTCCTGAGCGGCGAAGTCGAACTTCGGTATGTTCATACGGATTGGCAAGTTGCCGACATCTTTACGAAACTGCTCGGATCGGACAAGTTGCAACACTTCACCGAAATGCTTGGTGTTCAGCATCTCAACGTGCCACACTTGAGGGGGAGAACGGGCAAAGACACCGAAATAGGCAAAGGCAAAGAAACTGCCGATTGCGCCGGTGAGGGAAGAATCGACAAAGGGAAAGACAAGAAGAAGAAAGGAGCCGAGTAGACAAACAAAGTTGACACATTTGAACAAGTCGGAAAAAGTGGCAGTGGCAGTAGAGTCAAGAAGGATAGAGCTAACCGAGAAGAAGGCCAAGACCTGGACATGGTCCGATGTGGTGAAGGGCCTAGAACCGGAAGACGAATCAGGAGCGACCAATTCAGACAAGAGCTGGAACAAATCAGAGACAATTGATTCGGTTCAACAAACAGATTCGGAAGAACCGGATCAATTCAAGGCTAAGAGGACGAGAAGGCAGCGAAAGTCGACACCAACACGTAGGAATCAGCGAATCGGCAAGAGCCTAAGTCACAGCTGTGAGGGAGCTTAATCGGGCCTGTTGAGCAGACAAGCCGACCAAGGAGGTCGAGGTGCGCAGAATCAGAAGGGTCGCGGCAAACGGGACTACACCGGACGAGGAGCGCGAGCGAGGCGGAGTGACGCCAGAAGGAGCCGGGTAGAAGGACCGACTACTACGGAGATTGACACTACGATCCGAGCTCAAATTGAGCTTGAGGGGGAGTGTTGAGCAGCAAGCTCAACTGGATCTGGATCGGCTGAATAAGCCTAAGCCGGATCGGCATCCGGAAGGATGAGCCGGATCGGTGAGCCGGTGAGCAAGTGGGCCGGTGAGCTATGGAGCCGGTTAGCCGGATCCAGTAGTAACCGGAAGCCTAGCAATAGCCTAGACTACTAGGTAGTTAATGTCTCGTAGTTAGTGTCAGACGCTTGTGTGAGCATTGAAGTACACCGTACTTCTGTCAGTCCTTGTAGGACTTTTATAAATAGTGTTGTTTAGCATGTTGTATGTACAGAGAATTTTATAGGGTTGTTATGAATAGATTTAAGTTGTTCTAATCTTTCTTTGTTTCTCCTGCGTACTCTGTATATTCAAGCTCTCCATTAAACCTACGTTTCTGTGTTTGGTTTTCTATTGCTTCCGCACGCTATTCCTTTTACAAGAGGGAACTTGCCAGACAACTCTACACAACATACCAGGAAGCCAACGAAACCATCCCGCAATTTATAATCCAGTTTTAGACATTGTACAACCAGCTCACAAGGGCATTCCCAGAGGACAAAGCGAAGACAATCTTTTTGGCTACACTCTAGGAACCACTCCAAACGATGCTAGTTGTGCTAGATTTCCGTACGAACACCATTGATGAAGTCATTGACCTGATTCTGGAATTGGATCAGGCTCAAAACGGAAACTACATGGCGATGAGGGCCTTCCAACGCGTGTTGCCAAGAGAGGAGGACCTGTGATTCCGGAAGGTAGTACAGTGCACAACGTGTCTCAACCCTGTTCATTCCAATGTGGAATGTACGATGAGGACCCAATGTATGTTGTGTCACTCTTGGTCACACACCATAGACCGGTGTGAGTATAATTTATTAAATCGATAAGCAACGCTGGTCTGAGAAATTGAGCCCCGGGATGATCGATGACCGGATGAGGAGTGGTTCCGACGAGAGGGTCGTTACAGTCCAGAACATGGATACCAGTACGATGACCGACAAAGAGAGGATTATGTTTGGGACCGCAATGAATGAGATTACTGTCAAGTATAGTATTGAAATAGAGAGGAAATTAGTATTAAGAGATGAAGATTAGTATTAAGAGGAAAAGAGGGTGCAAAACAATTCAGATAGATTCTATTATCATCTTGGAAGGTCAAATATGACCTATGAGACCAAAAATATTACATTTCACGTGATACGTGTGAAAGTGAGTAGTGACTCTTGATGTTCAAGAACTTTACCAATGAATGTTGCAATTGAGAGTGCACATTGTGGTTGTGAGAGGAATTCATGCAAGGATTGGGCTCGATCGAAGAGATGTGGAAAGCATGGTCGAATATGATCAAAGGCAGACCATTGTATCAAAGTGTGATATTCCGACTCGCGAACATGTTTAGGGCAAGTGTACATAGCTGACCACTCTCATCACTTGTGCCCCAACGCCTTGTCTCACATCACAATGCATGTGAGCTAAGTCGCATGGAAGCAATGGTTCGAATGGCAGATAAAGATATGGCCTCTAAGATGTATCGATGTGTACGACTTCCCCATTCGCCAAGAATATGGTTTTGTAGTTAAGTGCAACATGTATACTATAATGTGTGAAGCGTTGTCGTGAAAAATACATCACTACATGCGGATCATGAGGCGAAATAGCCGGGGTTCCGAGGTTCTGGATCGGAAGGATTCAAAGTTTGCACTAGCTTTAGCGAGAAAGTATTTAAGATAGATTGAAAGAGAGAGAGATTGAGATAAGATAGAACGCTTGACTTTAGATTGAGAGAGATTGAAATGGAGAGAGTGATTAAGATAGAATCCTTGACTTTAGATTTCAGGAACAAGATATATCATCAAATGAATTTTCTTCTTCTTAAATTCTTGATTAATACCTAGCCCCCTTTTGATCTTTTTCATCCACTCTTCTATAGATGCCCCCATGCATATGATACATGTGAGGGTACAAGACATGCATACAATGCATGGAATGCATGTGCATGCATGTTTGTTACTTGGTGCTCATGCATTACATGTGATGCATGATAACCATGTCACTCATTCAAGCTCTAATATGAGAATTTACATGTGAAAATATAATGATAGAAAAAACATTTCTAGAGAAATGACTTGTCTTAGTGGTAAGTTTATTGGCTCCAATCTTGGAGGTGCAAGATTCAAGCCTTGCTTGCATCTCTTTGAATACAAATTTTTACTAGGTTTTTTAGTCTAGATGATTTTGTTCATTTCACACTGAAATTGGCACGATCAACCTATCTGATCGATCCGTCTATCCGGACCATCTAGTACGCATCTAACTCGGTGATCCGATCCGGTTTGGTTTTGGTTCCGTTGCCGTCCGTCCGGTCCGGTCCTCCAAAACCGTTACGAGTAGTTAAGCCACAGTTTAGACCAAGAACATTTTGTGCTCCACACAGAAAAAAAGTAAGAAGTTCTTTTTCCCAAACTTCACATTCACATAACTTGACATTTAGTTGTCGTTTCAAATGTAGTAAAGTACATTCGGAATCTCTTGAAGACATCCATCTTTTCGTACCAATATATTAAACTAATCTAAAATAGTATCTTTACTATTATTGGTTCATATCATGTGTGAAGAACCACACTTGATTTTGTATGTTCCTTGCAATTTTCACACCATTGACGAAAATCTTCACGACATCCACCCCCACCAAACCGCACGTCCTCCGATACAGGCCAAGAAGAGAGAGTTTGAGATTTCAGCTACGATGATTAATCAGATTCCTCCATGTCCTCGTTCACATAACTCAATTCTTCATCGTCAAGGTGATCGAGGTCAGGATCCTCGTCTTGTCTTTTCTTGAAAATCTTTACTCTTTTTCTCGGAATGGGTATGGCCAACCTTGATCCGTCTAGCTCCGCAAGGTGGTATGTGGCATTGTCCTTGACACTTGTCACCACATATGGTCCAAACCATCTTCTTGCTAACTTTCTTGTTGTCCTGTGTTGATTGTCAAGGGTGTTGTCGTAGAACAATACCCAATCTCCTTCTTTGATCTTCTTGGGACATAGTTGATGTGTCTTATTGAACCGAATCTTGTTCTTCACTTGGGCTGCCTCCATCATCTTTCGCAATTTTTCTAGATCTTCAGGCCTTCTTTCACGCTGCCTTATCCGTGCCGCCAATAATTCTTCTCAACTCATCTCGTTCTTCCATGGTATCGCTACCCATGAGGCGATCGTCCTTTCAATGGGCATTACCGGTTTCTGTCCATACATAAGCTCTATTGGCATATACCATGTCATTGAACTGTGTGTAGTTCTGTCAGGCCACAAGGTATAGGGCAATAGTCGTGGCAAGTTTCCAACTCGACCGTTGCATGCTCGTACGATGCCCTTGACAATTGGTCCATGTAATAACCAACATCATTAATCCTAAAATAAAGATATAAATGACACAATCATACTGAAAATATGCGTTACCACTGTAAAAGGAATAGCGTGGGGAAGCAATAGAAAACCAAACACACAAACGCATGTTTAATGGAGAGCTTCAATATACAGAGTACGCGGGAGAGACAGAGAAAGATTAGAACAACTTAAATCTATTCATAACAACCCTGTAAAATTCTCTGTACATACAATGTGCTCAACAACACTATTTATAAAAGTCCTAAGAGGACTGACAGAAGTACGGTGTACTTCAATGCTCACATGAGCGTCTGACACTAACTACGAGACATTAACTACCTAGTAGTCTAGACTACTGCTAGGCTTCCGGTTACTGCTGGATCCGGCTAACTGGCTCCCCAGCTCACCGGCCCACTTGCTCACCGGCTCACTGATCCGACTTAGGCTTATTCAGACGATCCGAATCCGGTTGAGCTTGCTACTCAACACTCCCCCTCAAGCTCAACTTGAGCTCGGATTGTACTGTCAGTCTCCGTAGCAGCCGGTCCTTCCACCCGGCTCCTTCTGGCGTCACTTCGCCTCGCTCGCGCTCCTCGTCCGGTCCGGTCCCATTTGCCGTGACCCTTCTGATTATGCACACCTCGACCTCCTTGGTCGGCTTGTCTGCTCAACAAGCCCAATTCAGCTCCCTCGCAACTGTGATATCGTCGCTTGCCGATTCGCCGATTCTTTCGTGTTGGCGTCAACTTTCGCTGCCTTCTCGTCCTCTTGGCCTTAAATTGATCTGGTTCTTCCGAATCTGTTTGTTGAACTGAATCGACTATCTCCGATTTGTTCCAGCTCTTGTCTGAATCGGTCGCTCCCGATTCGTCTTCCGGTTCCAGGCCCTTCACTACATTCGACCATGTCTGGGTCTTGGCCTTCTTCTTTCGGTTGGCTCTGTCCTTGACTCTGCCAACGCTGCCGCTTGTTCCGACTTGTTCGGATGTGTCAACTTCCTTTGTCGACTCGGCTTCTTTCTTCTTCTTGTCTTTCCCTTTGTCGAATCTTCCCTCACCAGCGCAATCGGCAGTTTCATTGCCTTTGCCCATTCCGGTGTCTTTGCCCGTTCTCACACTCAAGTCTGGCACGTCGAGATGTTGAACACCAAGCATTTCGGTGAAGTGCTGCAACTTGTCCGATCCGTATGAACATACCAAAGTTCAACTTCGCCACTCAAGACATGCTCACGCACGAAGTGGTAGTGCACTTTGATGTGCTTTGTGCGAGCATGGAATACGGGGTTCTTGGCGAGCTGCATGCTGCTGATGTTGTCGCAATAGATCAGGATCGGGGTCAGCACCTCGATCCGCAAGTCTTGCAGCAGTCGCCGAAGCCAAATGGCTTCACAGGTGGAAATGGTAGCGCCCCGTTATTTAGCATCAGTGCTCGAAAGGGCCACTGTTGGTTGCTTTTTGCTGCTCCATGCAACAGTCGCGCTACCAAGGGAAAACATATAGCGGTCCCCAGACATCTGATGCATCACCGGCCCAGTTGGCATCGGTGTAGCCGACTAGCTCTTCAGTTATACCATGCCGGTATAACCGTCCCCGGTCCTTCGTGCCGCTCACATATCGCAAAATTCGATGCGCGCACAGAAGGTGCTCCACGGTCGCCTTCTGCATATATTGGCTGATCACGCCAACCGGATAATTGATGTTGGGTTGGGTTATTGTCAAATATATAAGGCTTCCGACGATTTGTCGGAACCGCTTCTCATCGCAGGCCAGTCCGGAGTCGGGACAAAGCTTCTGGTTCCGGTCTAGGGGCGTGGAGATGGGTCGCCATTCTGTCATGCCGAACTTGTACAACATATTCAACACATAGTGTCTTTGTGAGAGCGATATGCCGTCGGGGGTTCGGATCACCTCAATCCCAAGGAAATAGTGAAGGTCCCCCAAGTCCTTCTTCTCAAATGTGTTTGATAGTTGGGACTTGACTTAGTTGATTTCATTGAGTCTGGGTCCGGTGATGACTAGATCATCAACATATAGCAAGATGGAAACCGGACCATTTGGACCTTGCCGGATGAACAAGGAAGAGTCGGACTTGGAGGCCGCGAACCCCATCTTACGCAACCGGTGCGTGATCTTTGCATTCCAAGCTCGGGGGGCTTGCTTTAGGCCAGAAAGTGACTTCTTCAGCCGGCATACCGCCAACTTGTTCAGGTTCGACTGGAAACCGGGAGGTTGGATCATAAAGAACTTTTCTTCAAGATCTCCTTGAAGAAATGCATTCTTCACGTCCATCTGGTGAAGATGCCACCCGCATGCCACTGCAACCGCCAGCATCACACGAACCGTCGTCATCTTCGCTACCGTAGCGAAGGTCTAGTCTTAGTCGATTCCGTGGGTTTGTGCGTATCCCTTCGCCATTAACCAGGCCTTGTACCGGTTAGCCGAACCGTCGGCATTGTACTTTACCTTGTACACCCACTTACATCCGATCGGTTTATAGTGTCGGGGACGGTCAACTACGTCCCCTGTGTCGTTTGCATCAAGTGCCCGCATTTCTTCCTCCATAGCGGCATGCCAATTTGCGTCCTTTGCTGCTTCTGCTAAGATCTCCGGCTCACACACTTCCGCCACCTTCGTCATGTACGCATAGTGATGCGCCATGTACTCATTGTACCTGTACCCCTTCACGGGGTTCTTCTGGTGGGAAGATCGCGTAATCTATCGTTACCCGGTCTGAGGCCCTTCTTGGCCAGTTCGGACTTCATTCCCGAAGATCCACCTTCATCCTTTCCGAGGTCGGATTCGCTCCGATCCGACTCAATGTTGCCAGTTTCGTATTTCGGCATCTTCTTTTGCTCATGTGAGTAACTGACTAAGATGCATATATCCGACTTTGCATCCAACTTCCTTCGCTTTTCATTTGGAACATGCACATATGCAATGCCGAATATCCGAAGGTGTTCGTCTTGCGCCCGAAATACAGCTCATGCGCGAACACCTTGTCACCGATCTGGTTTTGGATGTAGATGGCCGTTCGAACTGCCTTAGCCCTGTAGAATTTGGGCATGCTCTTCGCCTCCAAGATCGCCCTTGCTGCGTCGATAAGCGACTGGTTCCTCCTTTTGGCCACACCGTTTTGCTCCAGTGTGTAGCTGCAGCTGAACTCTCTCCGAATTCCTTTTTGCTGTAGATAAGTGTTGAATTGACCGGAAAAAGATTCTTTTCCACCATCCGATAGTAGGCATTTGATCTTCCTCTCCATTTCCCGTTCAACCAGGCTTGGCAGGTTCTAGAAACACTCGAAGACTTTGCTCTTCCGCTCGATGAGGTAGATCCATGTGTGCAAGCTATAATCGTCAATGAAGGAGATGAAGTATCGACTCCCGCCAAGACTAACATCGAGATTGTTATGGCTCCGGTTTCATTCGGTGGGGAATGGAAGCGTCACCTACTTGGGCCTTCCAGCCACTAAACTTTGGCAAACTAAAAACAACTTGTTTCGTTTGCAAGGCTTGAAGCCTTCGGTAATTGACGTGGCCGATCCGCTTGTGCTAGAGATCAATATCCGATTCAATCTTCGGTCCTTTGGTGAGAAAAGCAATGCCTACGTCATTGGTGTCGAGGATGAATATCCTCCCATCTCTACACCCTTGTGCAATAATTTGGCCCTCTTCCTCGATGAAGCACCCAAGGTGCGTAAACCACACCTGCATCCCTTGGTCAATGATCTGACCGACTGACACCAGGTTCTTCATGATAGTTGGAATGTGTAATACGTTCATTAGCTTCCCCCTCTGTCCGATGTGGCTCAAAGGGACTTCTCCGACATGCATGATTGGGTGAGGAGTGTCGTCTTCGGTTTCGACGACCCCCGGTTGTTTCGGTTTCTCCAAGAAAGAGAACCACTCTTTGTGGCTCGTCATGTGATTTGACACACCAGAATCAACGTACCACACTTCCTCCAATTTGGAAGTGGTCTTCTTCATTGAGTTAGCCTCATGTTTCATCACAGAGGATGGTCATTTACCGGCTTTTCCGGTTTTGGATCTTCCCGATCCTTCTACGTACTGTGAGTATTGCCAGTTCTCTCTGTCGGCCTTGCCGGATCTAGATCTGTCCGAATCAGCGCACTTTTGCTAGCATTCGCTTTCTCTGTGGCCCTTTTTACCATAGTACCAACATTCCGTGTCGCCCTTTGCTTGCCAGTCTCCGGCGCTGCCTGGACTCCCCCTGCTTGTGAAGGGTCCAAAACTATTGTCGGCACGTTCTCTGTGCCTTCGTGTTGAAGACGAGGCCGTGTCGATGCGGAAGATCAAGAAGCATTCGACTCTTCTCTGTACCTGCGTATGACAGTTTCTAGGTCGTTGCACAGAGATAGGGAGAGAGAGAGAGAGAGAGACACAAAAGACTTTCTATTCCACAAAGCAATAATACAACACCCAACCTTACAAAAAGGTTACAAGGTCACTTTATATAGTGACCGACTTAGGGCAACTACCATTTATGCTAATTACACAAATGGCCCAAACTTAAGCTATACAAAGGGATAGTGTGAATACGTCCATTATATACTTGTATTCGACACTCCCCCGTAATGGGCGTATACATGGGTTATCTAAGATTACAGGTATAAACCTAGGTTCTCGGACATATCAGTTTTGTTCGAGTCGGCAGGGTCCGAGGCAGAAGACCGAACTGGTCGGGTCGGAAGAGTTGAAGCCGATCGTTAAGGAACTGATGTCGGTTGTCGGAAACCATCCTGCGCTGTGTCCGGCTCTAACCGGACTGGTTTGTTGTTACGCCCATCTGATGCCGAAGAGACCGAAAGCGGTCTGCCGAAAGACACTTGGTCATTCCATCTGCGACATTGTCGGTTGTGGATATTTTCTCTAGACCGATTTTCCCTGAAATGACGCAGTCCCGAACGAAGTGATATCGAACGTCGATATGTTTGGAGGCGTTGTGGTGAACCGGATTTCTCGACAAGGCAACAGCACCTTGACTGTCGCTATAGACAACTGGAGCCGAGTCATGGTCGACTTGTCGAAACGTGTGCGCCAGCCGGCCGAGCCACAAAGCTTCTTTTGCAGCGTCGGACGCAGCTACATATTCTGCTTCGGTCGTTGAGGTCGCTGTGCACTCCTGAAGTTTCGACTTCCACGAAATTGCTCCGTTGCCGAACTTGAAGCAGTATCCGGTTGTTGATTTCCGACTGTCTATACAGCCGGCGAAGTCCGAGTCGGTGTAACCGACTACGCCTGAGGTTCGGTTCGGACCGAAAAGAATGCCGTGGTCTTTTGTGCCAGCCAGATATCTGAACACATGCTTGACTGCGTTCCAATGCGATCGGCCAGGATTGTGCATAAATCTGCTAACGACTCCTACGGCGTGAGAAATTTCAGGCCGTGTCGCGACCATCAGGTACATAAGGGAGCCGACTGCCGGTGCATATGGTACCGACTTCATATCTTCCCCCTCCGGACCGGATGTCGGGCAATCTCGCTGAGAGAGCCGAAGATTCATGGGGAGCGGGGTTGATGCAGATTTGGCTGATTGCATGTTGAAGCGTTCTAAGACACGTCGGATATAGTCGGTCTGAGACAAAAAAAGATGTCGTTTATCGCGATGCCGACTAATCTTCATGCCGAGTATGTGTCGTGCCGGACCGAGGTCCTTCATGGCAAACTTCAACCGCAGTTGCCGAATGAGATCGGCAAGTTCGCCCGCGTGGCGTCCAGAAATTAGCATGTCGTCCACGTAAATGATGAGGAAGATGGGTGATCCATCTTGAGCTGTGTTGGTAAAGAGACAATGGTCCTCATCGCTTTTTGAGAAGCCGATCGATTGGATGAAATCGTCGAACTTCTTGTACCATTGTCGCGGTGCCTGTTTGAGGCCGTATAGACTCTTCCTGAGTCGGCAGACTAGATGTTCTTGGCCAGTTGCCACGAAGCCTTTTGGCTGTTCCATATAAATTTCCTCTTCAAGATCACCATGGAGGAAGGCGGTTTTGACATCTAGCTGAATCAGCTCCAAGTTGTCGGCTGCCACTACGCCGAGTAGAAAACGAAGGGTTGTCATTTTCACCACTGGTGAAAAAATCTCGTCGAAGTCGACGCCATATTCTTGTCGGAAGCCCTTCGCAACTAATCTGGCCTTGTACTTTGGGGTGGTCGAATCAGACGTCTCTTTTAGTCGATAAACCCACTTGCAAGGAAGAGCACGTCGGTTCCTAGGTAATTCGACCAGATCCCAAGTCTTGTTTGCCCGAATGGAGTGCATTTCCGACTCCATCGCCAGATGCCAGGTGGCTGAATCGACAGATGTCGATGCTTCTTCGTAAGATGTCGGTTCGCCGGCGTCGGTGAAGAAAATTCCAGGAGAATACCTCTCCGGAGGTTGCGACAGTCTCTCGGATCGTCGAGGTAAGATTGGACTGGTCGCATCGGGTATCGAGGTCGGGTGGTCCGAAAGCGGATTGTTCTGCTGTGCCGAGTCGGGGTTGTCCGAGTCGGTAATGTAAGGTTCAGCTACCCGTGAAGCTGACCGTGTGTTAAGAGCGGGGCCTTCTTGAAGGGTCGGCACATCGGAAAATGTTACCCTTCGGACTTCGATCGGTTTTTCGACTGATGGATGCATAGCCGACTCGTTGAACACAACGTCCGAACTTCGAACGATTTGTCTGCGTTCGGGGTCCCAGAGTCGGTATCCCATTTCGCCGTCGGATCCATATCCAAGGAAAATGCATTTCCTGGACCGAGGTGCAAGTTTTCGGCGATCATCTTTCGGAATAAGGGCGTACGCCTCGCATCCGAAGATCCTCAGCTTGTCGTAATTCGGCTTACTGCCGATCCATAGTTCCTGAGGAATTTGAAGTCCTAGAGGTCTGCTTGGCGACATATTGATTATGTGTACTGCCGTGAGTAGAGCCTCTGCCCAGAAGCCATCCGACAGTCCGGAGTGTTGGAGCATGGAAACTATCCGTTCTTGGATTGTCCGATTCATTCGTTCTGCAATCCCGTTTTGCTCCGGACTGTGTGGTGCCGTAAATTCACGTCGGATGCCGCGTTGTCGGCAGAATTTGACGAATTCTTCGGATTTGAACTCTCCCCCATTGTCTGTCCGAAAGCATTTCAGCTTTCGGTCGGTTTGATTTTCTACCATAGCGAGCCAATCGGTGAAGATCGAGAAGACACGATCTTTGGTGCGAATTGGATAAGCCCACACCTTTCGAGTCGAATCGTCAATAAAACTGACGAAGTAAGAGGCACCGCCGAGAGACTGATGCGGCATTGGGCCACAGACGTCCGAGTGGACTAAATCGAGAGGTCTCGTTTCTCGTGGTGCTGATGTCGGGTGTGATGCGGCTGCTTGTTTGCCATACTGGCAATGCTCGCAGAATTGGTGGTCGGAGAAGGAGAGTTTGGGGATGTATCCGGCTCTAGATAGATGCGTAATGCCGGCCTTGCTGAGGTGTCCTAATCTTCGGTGCCATAGTGATGACACAGGAATATCCACCAAAAACAGGTTACCCTCTCTGAGCGTAACATGTAACGGATACAGGGAGTGTATCTTGGGTCCTCTAGCAAGCAGGAGGTTCCCCCTGTGGATTGTCCACCCTCCCGAAGAAAAACCGGCACGAATGCCGTCTTCATCTAGTTGTCCGACTGAGATCAATGGCCTTGAGAGCTCGGGTACATGTCGGACATTGTGGAGTACAAGTGTAGAGCCACCTGCAAGGTTGAGCTCTACTGTGCCGATTCCGATGATGTCACAGTGTTGTGAGTTGCCGACTCGAACTGAGTCGGAGTGACGGATCGTATATTGCCGAAATTGGGATCGATGAGGAGTCACGTGAAATGACGCGCCCGAATCTAAGAGCCATGTGCTCGATTCTTCAGTTGTGAGTAGAACTTCTGATCCGACTGGATTTTCGATTGATAGTATATTCGGGTCGTCTGGTAGCACATCAGCTGAGAAGCTGACGTAATTGATCTCCTCATGCCGGCCACTCTTCTTGTTGTTCTTGTTTTTGAGTGCGCGGCAGTCGGCTTTGATGTGTCCGGGTTTCTTGCAATAGTTGCAGATTCGGTTATCCCGTGACTGGCTCCGTCTTCGCTGATTGTTCGGTGGCCGTGAGGAATCTCTTCCTCGTATGTTCGATCGGTCTGTCGAACCTTGTACTACGTAAGCGTCGTCTGTTGAGTCTTTGGCGAAAGACTTTCTCCGAGCTGCTTCGGTCAGGATTGCGCTCGTGACTTCGGAGTATTTAACAGCCGTGGTTGACGCGTTGCACACGGTTGTGACGAAAGTTTCCCATGATGAGGGAAGGCTGCTCATGAGTATCATTGCTCTGAGTTCATCCTCGATTGCCGTCCCCTGAGATGAGATTTGGGAGCTTATGCTTTCGTACTCATTGAGATGTGCTTGAACCGAATCGGATTCTTTCATCCGCAAGTTGTAGAGGCGCCGGATCAGAAACATCTTCGTTGCGGCGACCTTCTTTTCGTAAGTGTCCGACAGTGTTTTCCACAGTTCGAATGCTGTCGTACACGATTGCACCGTAAAGTATACCGATTCCGATAGGTGCATCCGAATCGTGGCGCGGACGATTCTGTCCAGCTTCTGCCACTCAATTGGTTTGTATCCTTCTGGAGGTTCTTCATTTTCGATGGGATCGATTTGCCCCTTGACTATGAGATAGTCCTGCATTTGCTCTTTCCAGAAGTTGAAGTTCGATCCATCGAACTTTCGTAGACTCATTTCTGACGAGCCGGATGTTGATGCCATCAAATTTGGTTTCGGTTGACGAAGCTCGGTTCGGAGTTGACTACGAACCTTGTTGGAGTGCAGCCGGTTGGCTCACCCGATATCGTTCTAGTCGGATTTGAACCCGAGTCGGTTCGGCTTCGGATATATGTATTGTTGAACTTGCTCGGATTGACTCCGGTAACTTGAGGGACAGGACCGACTGGTCTTCCCGAATGTTGCCGAGTCGGAGTGAGCCCGGTTCGCTTCGGATATATGTGCCGAATACCGATTATTGAAACCGATTATCTGGACCGATTCTGCTTCGGGTGGCTGCAGCGACGAGAGAGACAGATCCAACTGATCCTCCCGAATGTCGATCAGCCGGATGAAGCGCGAATTGGGGTTGTTGTCTTGAGACCGATCTGCACCGAGTGGTTACAACGAGCGGCGAGCAGCGTTTAATGACCTTTTCGGATGTCGTTTAACCGAGTGAAGCACGATCGTGTCAATGTTGCACAAGGGGATTTCACCTCGAGCGGTTGCGATCACAAGGAAACAGAGTACAGCCGGCTGGCTTACTCCAAGCAAAGATGATCTAACGCGATGAGATGCAGGCCTCGTTTTTCTTCTTCTCTCTTCTTCGAATGACGCAGGAAACCGAATGCTGTGCAGGCTGAGACGACGTCCGACAGCGGATTGAAGGACCGAATGCTCTGCAGGCTCTGATACCAGATGTTGAAGACGAGGCCGTGTCGATGCGGAAGATCAAGAAGCATTCAACTCTTCTCTGTACCTGCGTATGACAGTTTCTAGGTCGTTGCACAGAGATAGGGAGAGAGAGAGAGAGAGAGACACAAAAGACTTTCTATTCCACAAAGCAATAATACAACACCCAACCTTACAAAAAGGTTACAAGGTCACTTTATATAGTGACCGACTTAGGGCAACTACCATTTATGCTAATTACACAAATGGCCCAAACTTAAGCTATACAAAGGGATAGTGTGAATACGTCCATTATATACTTGTATTCGACACTTCGGTCCTGCTCTTGCCGGCTACTACCGTTGCGAGCCGACCCGCCTTGTCCACCATGCCCATAGCGCCGATCCGCCTCCGTGTACAACATCCGGTTGTCGGTGGGTGCACTTGTTGACGCACTGGCATGGTTCTCCTCTACAAGGAGCATCGATTGTAAGTCGAAAAATGACGACGTATTCTCCCTTGTACATACCGCCGTTCGGAACGCTCTGAACTTAGACGCTAGGCCCCCACGACAGATCTGCACCATCTCATCTTCCTCTACAGTGACATTGATAGAGGCAAGTGAGTCACTAACCTCTTTGATTCGGGCTGTGTAATCGGCTACGGACATGTCCTTCTGTCGGACATTGCTCAACTCCTGTCGAAGTTGAAGCTTCCGGGCCATAGTGCTTGTTACGAAAACATTCTTCAGGTTTCCCCAAGCTTCTTTTGGCATCTTGGCATCTCGGACATGGCTCAACAGTTGGTCTCCGATACTAGACGCAAAGCAATACATCACTCTACTTGTTGCTTGTTCCCACACTCGGAAGTTCTTGTGTGCCGCATCAGGTGTTGTGTCGTTAGCTCCATCGACATAGCTCTAGTAACCATGCCCAAGCAGGTACTGGTGCATCTACTAAGACCATGATGCGTAATTGGATCTGTGGAGCTTCTCCACCAGGAGCAAGCTAGCCATTCCTCTGTCCATCACTTCTCTTTCTGTTCTTACCGGGTCTTAGGGTTTGTCATTAGATGTTGATGTCGGCTGTAGAGGTTCTCAACCCTTGCGCTCTGATACCATGTAAAAGGAATAGCGTGTTGAAGCAATAGGAAACCAAACACAGAAACACCGGTTTAATGGAGAGCTTGAATATACAGAGTACGCGGGAGAGACAGAGAAAGAGCAAAACAACTTAAATCTATTCTTAACAACCCTGTAAAATTCTATGTACATACAACGTGTTCAACAACACTATTTATACAAGTCCTAAGAGGACTTACAGAAGTACGGTGTACTTCAATGCTCACACGAGTGTCTGACACTAATTACTAGACATTAACTACCTAGTAGTCTAGATTGTTGCTAGGCTTCCGATTATTGCTGGATCCGGCTAACCGGCTCCCCAGCTCACCGGCTCACTGGCTCACTTGCTCACTGGCTCACCGATCCGGCTCATCCTTCAGGATGCCGATCCGGCTCAAGCTTATTCAGCCGATCCGGATCTTGTTGAGCTTGCCGCTCAACAACCACCCTTCCGCTCCCACGCCAAAATCGATAGTGTAGACGAGAAATCCCGATCTGTCCTATACTAGCTAGGATCTCCACGTCAGGACCTTGGTAGATGACTAGTCCACATCAAAGAGACCTTCGTTTGAACCACTCATGGGGAAGTTAGGAAAATGTTTGCGTAATGTCTCTTCAGTTTCCCATGTGTTGTCTTCTTCCAATCTATCCTTCCACTTAACCTTGTAGCGATGAACAACCTTTGACCTTAGGTTTCTAGACGTATGGTTGAGGATTTTCTCAGGTTCATGTGGAGCAAAATGATCATCCTCTAATGTCGATAAATTAGACAGTGTTACAACATTATCATCATAACCAATCGCCTCCTTTAATCGACTCATGTGGAATACGGGATGAACCATCACATTGGAAAGCAAATCCAAACGATAAGCATTGGGACCTATACGTTTTAAAACTTTATATGGTCCACAATACCTTGGGGCTAATTTTGCGCATGGTCTTGTTCTCAATATTTCTGAGTCCTTAGGAACCCGTAGAAAAACTTGTTGTCCTACGTGAAA